>NC_056750.1:238064567-238364567 GCF_019279795.1 Protopterus annectens
TCCCAAACCTGTGGTTTTTATTGACCTTGAAAAGGATCAATAAATGAGATGCCTCTCAACTGTAGTATTCTCAATGAAAGAAATTAAATACTCAGTTGGGTTACCTAAGAAGCGAAACAAGCCTTCCTAAATGCTTTTAGTAAGACGCTTAAGTGAAGTTTGCTTGTTAAAGTAAAATATGAAGATTTCACACTACATCTTAGCGGATATAGTAGAGAATCCATATGGAGAGATGAAAAGTCAGCAAGCAAAGGAGAGTAGTGGTGCTGAAATTGAATTAATTCTCAAGTCTTGTGAGTACCTTCACGAGGTGGACCCTGTTTTCACAAAATCTCACCAAGGCAACACTGATATATAGGCTGTATTTATATAACATATATCATGGACAGAATTAGGTAAAAAATTAAAAGACATAGCTAGGTGCACAAGACCCAGGATAAAAAATGCCCAATCCTGGTAGGCGCACTGGAGCCAGGACTGGAAAAAATGACAGTGTAGAATCCTCAAAATACTGAAACATTCCTGCAATGGGGCCAGACCAGGCTCAGGGGAGGATGGCCCCCCACTGTAGAAGAAAGTAGCAGTCCACAAAAATCACAAGAACCGATGGGCCAAAGAAGAGCCATAAAGATGATACAGTGGACTGTTGAGGATAAGAAAGAAATGATGTATTGTTACAATTATCCAAAAAGCCCAGAATTTCCAGACACACATATACAAATGATTAAGAGAGAAATTAGAGGAAAGAAAAATACTTCTGCAAGAAAAACTGCCAGAAGCTTCAAATGAAAATTTACGTTCATTAATACAACAGATTTATGAAAAGCAGTATATAGATCATACCTTTGTTTCACATTACAAATTAGACTTGGCCTCCAGAGACAGAGCGAATTTTGGTTCCACCATTCTCAAGAGTCTGTTCCATTGAGCCACCCAGGATAGAGGGGCTAGGGACGCGGTCCCATCCAGCAAGAATGAAGGCGAGATTGACAACAACATTAGAAGTTATGTACCTACCATAACGTTCCATGTTAGTTGTCTTCTCTCGCCTTCTTTCTTGCGTCCCGCCCTCCATCCCCCTAGCCTGGTCAGACCGAGAAGATTATGCCTCTTCTATTAAGAGGTTTTATTCCTTTTCTAGCTATTCAGCTTCTAGTGTCACTAGATTAGGTTGATCCTTTCTAGAGGATTATGATGTTATTTAGTATTGTTACTTTTTCTTCCTCCTCTACAGTTGGAAGAATATATTACTATTTCCTTAGCTACCAAACGAGATCTGGGTAGTCTCCACCTTGCATCATGGGATATAGGGTTGCCTCGAGCTGGTAAAATTAGCTCTCGAGCTTAGCAAGTGTGAGTCGGGCCGAGTCGGGCAGGATCGGCTCCGAACCCATCCAGCAAGAAAGAAGGCGAGAGAAGACAACTAACATGGAACGTTATGGTAGGTACATAACTTCTTATTTTTGTGCTAGATTTAATACGCGTACTATTAAAAGACGCTTTGATTTCGCACAACACTACTTCGGTAGGAAATTTAACTACACCATGCCGTAAACAACGACCTGCTAAAAGCATAAGGATAAGGACAGACAGCCCAGGCCTAAGCCAGATTCCGAGGCCTCGGCTGGTCCGGTCTCCGGTTCTCCAGTCCTCAGTGAGGCTCTGACGCAGCCCCTGAGTACCGCAGATCTGGAACCCGAGACTACTTCAGAATTTTAGACGGAATGTACCAGGCCGACGCCGCCTTTTAGTTCTGGCCCTACCGATGACATTACTGAAAAAGATGTCGGTGTTGCAGAAATGCCATCGGTTTCTGAAGGCGTTTTCAGACCGACGCTCACCATTAAATCGTATTCTAAGACGAAGACTCCTATTAAATCTAAAAAGACTGCACTTCAGTCCCCTGTTCAAGGCCCCATGCCTAAGAAACAGATGCTCAAAATGGCTGAAGATTTGATCACTTTAATCAGGGGTTCCCAGCCCCCTCCTGGCAAAAGGCCTAGACAAGAGGAAGATTATGCATCCTCTGAACAAGTGTCCATTTCTTCAGACTCCTTTGAGGACCAAGATTACTCCTTCTCCCCTTATGAAGATTCTGATGCTGAGGATTCCATTCCCTCAGCCTCTCCCCCTGAAGACTACTCCTTTGGGGAAACTTTACACACTATGAGGGAACATTTTCACTGGGAAGGTCAGGATTACTCTGACTCGAAGAAAAGGCTCAGAGAGTTTCTTTTAGTCCCCCAATACAGACCACTTGCCATCCCACCAGTTTTAGACATTGTGGATGATGTTTACTTAGAATCCAGTTTTAACCCTGATTCTCTACCTCCTGCTCCGGCTAAGCCTGACAGATATTATAGAGTGCCTGATTCCCACAAATTTCTTTACAAAAGCCCTGTTGCTGACCCAGAGACCATCTCCCAGGGTCCCAAGGGGGCTAAGGCTTCTATGGCTAAAAATCCTGTACCTTCTTAGAGGGATTGCAGAGCACTAGACAGGTGGGGGAAAAAGGTTTACACCTCAACCACTCTAGGTATGAGGGCACTAAATTGCCAATTTCACATGCTTAAGTATCAGCAATTTCTAATCTCTCGGTTAAAGCAAAAAATGACCACTCTCCCTCAACAATCTGATTTGAAAGAAATGCAGGATCTGTTGCATGCCACTGAACAGGTGGGCAAACATACCTTACAATGTGGGTTTGATTCTTTGGAGGCCTCCTGCAGGGCAGCTGTCACTGGGTCTGTTATACGTAGGCATGCTTGGTTAAAGGAACAAACTCTACCTGATCATGTTAAAGCAAAACTTCTAGATGCTCCCTTACAGCAGGATGTTCTTTTTGGAGTTAAATCAGAAGAAGTCTTAAAGAAAATGGAGGATAAGGCAAAATCTATGCAGACAGTCAAAGATTTCCTACAGGTACAGCCCCCTTGCTTCAGCAGAAACTGGCCAACAAAAAATTGGTCCTTTCCCGCTACAGACAGACCACAGAGGGGTAAATACAGACGCCCAAGGGGCAGAGGATAACCGCAAGCCCAGTACAAACCTCGTCAATGGGGCACTACAACAGAGAAGGGAGGCGAAGACCGGTCCCAATCTACCAGAAGGCAAACTCAATGACTTGCACCTCATCTGGCCAAGCAACACTCTCTTGGCAGCCCCCTTGGGGAGGAAAACTCGCACTTTTTCCAGACAACTGGCACATTGTCACAAAGGACAAATGGGTCCTAGACATAATTTTACGAGGATACAGATTCCACTTTCACACCTTGCCAATGAAAAGAGGAATGCCAAACCTGCCACAAAGTCAATGGGCAGAGGCACAAAAGCAAATTACAGCTCTCATGGACATGAGAGCCATTCAACTGGTTCCTACTCGAGAGCAAGGTCAAGGATTTTACTCAAGACTCTTTCTAGTGCCCAGAAAGGACAATGCCTGGAGACCAATTCTGGATCTTTCAATTCTAAACACTTACTTGCAAGTACCCAAATTCAAGATGCTAACACTACAGCCGCTTCTTCCCATGTTGGGCAAGGAAGCATGGCTAGTAACGTTGGACCTCAAGGAGGCATACCTGCATGTCCCTATCAGACAAAGTTGCAGAAGATACCGCCGTTTCATTGCAGGTTCAACCCATTACCAATTCTCTGCACTGCCCTTTGGCTTATCTACTGCGCCCAGAGTCTTCACAAAATGCCTGGCACCAGTAATTGCATACTGCAGACAAAGAGGAATTCAAATATAGCCATACCTGGACGACTACCTCATCCAAGCAGAAAGCAAGGACATTCTATTACATCATCTGGCTTTTGTGAAACATCTACTAAATTGACTGGGGTACACAATAAACGAAAAGAAGTCAAAACTAGTACCCTCACAAAATATTACATTCCTGAGTGCCAGCTTGAATACAACGGCCCAGAAGGCTTATCTGACGCCAGACAAACAACTACAACTGACTCAATATTTCAAAACAATGGCAACAAAGGCCCAATTAACTGCAAGAAAAATTCTGCAGGCCTTGGGCTTCATGGCATCTTGCATACTACTAATACCATTTGCAAAGCTGCAAATGAGGAAATTACAGTGGTACCTAAAAAGCGTATGGTCTCAACACAGCCACAGCTTGGACACAATGATATCTCTCATTCCCTGCCTACAACAGGAGTTTCTATGGTGGTCACAGGCATGTCACCTCAACAAGGTTCAGCCTTTCACCTTGCCCCCAGCCAGGCAAACTATCACAACAGATGCATCAGATTACGCCTGGGGGGCTCACATACTTGAGGACAGTGCGTTCAAGGCGTATGGACTGCAGGTCAAAGGAATCTGCACATCAGTCAAAAAGAGATGCTAGCTGTACAGAAAGCTCTGACAGCCTTCAAGGATCTATTACATCCAGGACAACTGACAATAAAGATGGACAACACCACAGTAATGTGGTACATAAACAAACAAGGGGGTACTCACTCCTACCCTCTGTGCAGACAAGCAATGACCTTATGGAACACAGCTCTGGCTTACCAAGTTCAGTTACAAGCTCAATTCCTGCCAGGACAGAAGAATATATTGGCAGACGACCTCAGCAGAAACATCATGGATCCCCACGAGTGGAAACTAGATCCACAAGTATTTAAAATGATAACTCAAAAATGGGGCCTTCCAGACATGGACCTGTTTGCCAGCCCTCAAAACTATCAACTAACACAATTTTGTACAAGGGCACTTCACCATCAAGCCTGGAAAGTGGACGCACTCTCTTTCAGTTGGAAAAACCTGACAGTATATGCCTTCCCTCCATTGCCTGTCCTCACAAAGGTACTTCTGAAAGTCAAAAAGGAGAGACCACGACTGATTCTCATAGCCCCAGACTGGCCACGCCAGCACTGGTACCTGTTATTGAGGAATATGGCCCACAGCCCACCATGGATATTACCACAAATTTCCCATTTACTCGCACAACAAAACAATCAGATTCTTCACAGCCAGCTCAAAACCTTAAATCTGGCTGCATGGCAAATCAACTAAGCATCCAGCCAGCTCCTCTTTCCCAAGCAGTTATGGATGTTATTCTGGAAGCTAGGAGGCCAAGCTCCAGGAAGGCCTATTCGGACAAATGGAAAAGGTTTTGTGCCTGGAACCAATCTAAAGGCCAAGAAACAATTCAGCCTCACATGCCTCACATTCTATAGTATTTAACTGAGAATGTTGCACAAAGGACTTTCTTTCTCCTCCATTAAAATCCATGCTTCAGCTATTTATTTACAACACGGATCCACCCTTATTTTGCATCCACTTCTGAGAGCAGTTCCTCAGAGGGCAAAAACATTAGACCACCCAGGAAGCGCCTATACCAACATGGGACCTCAGTTTGTTCTGGAAAAACTAACGCCTCCCTTTGAACCAGCTTTCTCTGCAGATCTTTGGTTCTATCATGGAAGACTGCCCTGCTGCTAGCAATAACTTCAGCTAGAAGAGTCTCAGAGCTACAGGCACTAATGGCAGTGGAACCTTTCCTCATTTTCATCAAGAACCAGAGTTTCTCTCTGAACTAATCCTTCCTTTGCTAAGGTGGTTTCCAGTGTGGCTTTAAATCAAACCATCCACTTACCCACCTTCTTCCCAAATCCACAGAACAAAGGTGAGAGACTCCTGCATTCCTTGGACGTTCACAGGCAACTTCGTTACTACTGGGACAAAACTAAGGCTTTCAGAAAATCTGACCAGCTTTTTGTATCCTATGCTACAGCTTCTCAAGGGAAGGCTATATCAAAGCAAACCATTTCCAAATGGATAGGTCATTGCATACGTTTTTGCTACACCCATCATGGAAAACCAGTTCCTGCTACCATTAGACCCCACTCTACCAGGGTAACAGCTACTTCTACAGCCTTTCTCAGGGGGGTTCCAACCAAGGAGATTTTAGAAACTGCAACTTGGAGTTCAGTACACACCTTTACCAAACACTATCACTTACCACTTTACTCTAAGACCAGGGCGGGCTTCGCCACTGCAGTTCTGCAGGGCCTTCTAGCCTCCTCTAACCCTCTGTGATACCTCTACCCATCCTTAGCTTTGGGATTCAACCCAAGTGTGATGACTGCAGCAGGGTAACACGATGAACATAGTACAGTTTTGTACCTACCATAAATGTAGATGTTCGAGTGTACACCATGCTGCAGTCCAGGTTACCCTCCCTCCATCCCCTCTGACCTACTGGCTAAGTCTCTTCAATACCTTCCTGATGTATTTGCTTATAGCTGAAGGGATTTTGTGTAAGTTTACTCAATTTGGTACTAATTTACTGACCACCTTTTTGGGGCACTGACATCTGGGGCAAGAAAAACTGAAGAAAATGGCATCAGTTGCATTATATATACCCCTGGCGCACTGACGTCAGGGAAGAAGCGACAGCAACCTACGCCGGACCAAGACTTTGGAATTCCAGCCGACTGCGGGACCGCCTGACGACAGGATAACCCAAGTGTGATGACTGCAGCAGGGTGTACACTCGAACATCTACATTTATGGTAGGTACAAAACTGTACTTTTTGGAGTGATTGACTGGCCACAAAACGTGTTGCATAGATTGGAGAGGAAAACAAGAAGGATGCTTCATGCTCACCAAATGATTTATAAAAATCTTTGTATACCAAGATTATATATCCCCGTTCCGAAGAAGGGATGGGCCTCCTTGAAATTGATTATATGTATTGATCTGCCCACACACATCTGCTAACCTCACAAGACCCAAATGTAGTGAAAGTTTTGAAACGTGAGGAGAACAAATCTAAGATGACTTCTCTGCTTAATTTAGCAGAAGTATATCGGCGTCAAGCAGGAATGAAAACCAAATGAAGTAGATAAAAATCTTGCACCAACTGTTTGAATGTGCCAAAAAACGAAAGAATACAAGGTGAAGGACCAGATGAGAAGGCAAGAAATGTGGAAAAACATAAATATAGATGCAAGTGTAGAAAAACTTCTGAAAGAACCTCATGTTGATTAGGAACTAACACAGGAACGGTTAAGGAGAGGTGAATTCAAACCAAGAGATGAAAGGTTAATATTGGCAGCCCAAGATAGTGGGCTATGTGCACTCTGATTTACAAAATCCGTTGAACATGTAGGAGAAACTGAATTGGAAACAGTCTCACACCTCGTTGCTGGTTGCGACATACTAATGGCAGAAGGGCTGTATACTGAAAAGCATAATAGTGTGGCAAGATTGTTGCACTGGGGATTGTGCAAACATGGCATTGAAGTGGCTGAAAAACAGTGGAAACATGAGCCACAATGCATCATAGAAAATGATGTTTATATCACATGGGATCACCCATTACCAACAGTTCAAACGATAGATGCTAGAAAACCAGATATAGTGGTCAAAGAAAAGAAGACAGGAGTAGCATTGATCATTGAAATCGCCACACCAAGTAGCTACAGTGTCTTGTGTACAAAGGAACACAAAGTCATAATATCAGGATCTGCAGGCAGAAACGAGAGCAATGTGGAAAAAAGTTCCAGTAGTAGTAGGAGCAATGGGTCTTTAATTTACTATTGTATTTAGATATGCTGCCAATGCATGCAACTCCGTACGAGTTGCAGGAGTCATTACTGGGCACATTGCGGGTGCTGTGAAGAGCACTACTGGCTGACATCAAAGAGTGAAACAATGCTAATTTCATGAACTTTAATTGTACTTTGACTTAGGAATGGGGTCCATTCCTGTCACAGTATTAGAAATCCAAAATATTTGGAGAAATTAAAGAGAGAGAACGTAAAAACCATGATTTGCTAAATAAATAACTGTAAGTATAAATATAGGACAATTTAAGGGTACAGCTGTAACTTTTCTTGTACCTGGCATTTGGCTATGCTGATTTAATGTTCCTACCAGCCGAGAGTCTGCCTGGGTCCTGTTTATACTCAATGGGGTTAATATAGTGCATTTCCTGCCATTTTTTAAAGGAAGTCCCTGCAAAAATGCTCACTTGTACCGGAGTGATTTTGTTTGAGAAAGAAAGCATTAAAGATGATTTTTTTTCTCTCAATCTGCAAGTGGTTCTATTATTTAAAGCATATATTTTCTGATTTTTATAAATAAGAAGACCACTATGTCAGATATGAATTGCTGTGCAAAGACTACGGGCCGGATTCACGAAGGCTTACACGGAGTCTGAGTAGTGTAAGACTCCATGTAGCCTTCGCGATCCAGGAACAGCCCAAAGTCCGTGTAAGAGTTAGTCTAACACGGCTCTTACACGGAGTGGGCGTGGCTAAGCTAATCAGCCCACTTGCGGCGAATAGCATGCAAATGAGGCTGATTAGCGATCAGGAAGCCGGTTTCCCGATGTAAGGCGTGTTAGCTGCAGAAATGTACTCGGTTGACAACTGAGTGCGTTTCTAAGCTCACCGCAATGGATTCATGTCAGCTCAAATAAAGGGTGCATATGTTATAGGCAGCATGCCAATGGCCAAATATAAGCCGTGGCAAAAATACAACCATGCAAAAATGAAAAATATTTTTTTTTTTTCGGCAATTGCCGATGTGTAAGCCAAGCGCAGCCGCATAAGCAGGCTGCGCTGCGCCGCTATAAGCGAAGGTTTTAAACCTACAAATGTAGGTTTTATGCATTATATGGAATGTCAATGGAGGGACCAGCATAGGAAACCAACATAGCCACCGTGTAGTGGTTGCCAAGGGGTGAAGAAGCCAAGTGTAAGAGATGTAACTAAGCATTGAAAAATTACAGGCAATCTGATGCAAATTAGGGTAATTCTGGGATACTGAATACCACTGTCACATAGTAAATGAGCACAGTCTGAGTAGTGTAAGAGTTACAGAAGGGAGGAACAGAGTAGGAGATAGGTGACATCACAGGGGAATGGTAGAAAGGGATAGAAGTCATTGGAAGGTAGAGTTACATGACAGATGTCAGAGAGACATCAAGGAGGAGGTGTGCCCCAAGTAAACATGAAAAGCCAAGAAATGGAAGGTGTACACTGTTGCCTACACCAAAGTTTCTTGTTGGATCAACTCGATATCTTGTAATATGCGCTGCGTGTATGTGCGCTGAACAGCAGTAAGGCGGTGTCTTGGCGTGTAAGAGCAGTGTCTTGTGGCGTGTAAAGGCAGACTAAGCATGTGGGGCGTGTTGGGGAGCTGTTTAACACACCGTTTGTGCGCGCGTGCAGCGTTTAACTGAATAAGCAGATCTTGAACTGTTTAAGTGTGTTGCGTGGCGTGTAAGCCACTGTGGCGTGTTTCTGCTGGTTTGCAGCCCCACCCTGAGGAAACAGAAAGGAAAAAGGAAACAACAGATGTACTAGGAAGTTGCAGGGAATACTGCTGGAGCTAGCAGGTGAAAACAATTAGATGCAGGCAATTACAGGCAGAATACTGAGGCCAGCCCAGCATAAACTCTGCAAACAGCAGTGCAGAATGTTTCTCTCAAGAGACACTGCAAGACAGGAGTTAAGTTATCAGAGTGAAAACTGAAAAGCTGAACTCAGAGCAGAAATGTTAGGGGCTGCCACCGCTGTCATAATAAGACATAGGCGACTTGCTGAGGGGTGGTGACAATGCAGATGGTGCCAGGCAACCCGCAGTGAGGAGCCGGAGAAGAGTGTACAGGCCTGGGGTCACCTACCACGGGTTACATGAGCTGGAGATAGTAGGCGCTATAGAGTGGACAGAGACCTCCTGCAGCAAATAAGTGGAGCTGTGCAGGCCCGCCTCACTGGGAACCAACAGAGAGACCCATCCCAGTGGAAACCAAGGTATGTGTTGGCCTAAAATCCTAGCAACAGGTACCTTCCAGAGACCAACTGGCGATATGATGGGATATCACGGGCATTAGCTTCAGGGTTGCACCAGTTCCTGGATGCCATGTCAACACATGTCGGTGATCATGTATACTTCAATACCCGTGAGGTATTGGTAGCAACTTATCGTCTCTTCCAGCAAATAGTGGAATACCCACTGGTACTGGGTGCCATAGACTGCCTTTATACGCATCAAAGCACCAGCAGGAGGCGGGGTGGGGCCTACACCAAACCGCGAAGGGCTTCCCTCCATCAACTGCCAGGTCACGTTATTGTGATGCCCAGGGCATAATAATAGATATTATTGTATGTGCCGGCTGTCCTGGGAGCTACCATGATTCTTTAACATCCTGGCATCTGGCAGCTGTACCAGACATTTGCCAATGGGGACATCCCACACGGACACCTGATGGGGATGCCAGGATATGCACTGGAGCCGTGTTTGACTGACACCCATCAAGAAATGCACACACCTGAACAAAGAGCATGCATAATGAGGCACCACGCACAAACCACGTAATGTAATGGGCGTGTGTTGGGACTCTACTCAAGTCACCGGTTCCGGTGTCTGGACACATCTGGTGAGTCTTGCAGTACACACCAACTACATGTACCCAAATTGTGTCATGGTATGTGCTATGCTACAGAATATGATCATCGCGAAAACAGCTGCAGCAGGATCACCATAGGGCTGGGCCAAACAGCCCCCACCATCGCCAAGGCCACCACAGGCACAAGCGTGACTCGGAGGAGGAACAACCTGGGCAGCCTGCCCCAGTGAGCAGAAGGAGGCGTGCCCAGTATGCACCCTGGCTTTGGCAAAGAAGACAGCATAACACATACATTGGCTCAGTAGGAACCTTGGGAATGATACCCTCTCCGACTCACCATATAGTAACAGGGATGCCTAATGTGACACAACCTGTTCACAAACATGTACAGGAAGTGTAATAATGTGCATCCACGACAGAGCAAACCCTGCAGCACCACCTGAGGCATGAATGCTGTGTGTCAAGTAATGTAACACCAAGTACCATAGCACACACACCTGAGGACCCCGTCTAACATCCTACCCTCAACAAGCAGCATGCCACAACAGGTTCTTGAGATGATGAAGTGCAACAATTACCGAAGTAATGCAGGTAGAGCAAGGGGCGAACTGTGTGCCAGTCTGGGATGACATGCTGAGCATGACATGATGCACCACCTGCCAGGACTGGCATGCACCTATCAGTATGCAGGCACCGTGTTATGGATACTGGCAAAGGCTGTTGTCAGCATGCAGTGTGCCCTGAATAGGAAAAGGCGCCAAAACACAAACCTATCTCCATAGGTACCAGAAGGGATAAAGAATCAGATGAGGGGATGAGGGTCAAACAGCAGAGATGCATGCAGACTAAATGACCACCCAGTATGGAGAATGTTGATAACGTGCTGACAACAGAATACTGAGGCAAGACGGGCTCACAACAGCACCCTAACACACACCAGGTTACCTCACTTACTGTGCTGTACATCCTCAACACTTGGAACAAGCTACAAAGGAGGGACGACCATCAAGGAATGACAAGGATAACCACACCCCCATGTTGGGTACCACCAGAAAAGCAGCATGGACTAGCCATGTCTCAAGTAACAATGTGGCTAAAACCGCCCACCAGTGTATAGCCTGCCATTACTGGCTTCAACACCAGGAACTGCATTGCGCCCATGCTGGAATACATGAATATATCAAGTCCTCCCAAACCACATTATATTTGGTGATTCTGCAAATACCAGACACATAGACTGGGAGCGATTATACCAGCTGCAACGAGTGTAGGACAAAAGGTCATTAAATCCTGAAGCAAAAGGCTTCCAGGAACAACGTAGCACACCTAGAGGGGCAAGCATACTGAATGTGATAATCCAGCAGCATGGAGTGCGGGGATGTCAAGATGAGAAGTGTGGCTGCACTGGTAACACCAGACATATATAGTAATCACACTGGATATACAAATCCTGACCACAGTCCCTGGCCGAAAACCACAGTGGAAAACATGTGTAAGCAATTCACCCTCCAAACTGATGTGGAATCCATTAAAGGTCCGTGCAGGTGCAAAATATGGGCCACCCTCAAAGTAAACAGACCATGAAACCCGGGAAGCTTGGATTAGCCCCCCAAAATTAAAAAAAGTGCCTAAACGGCAGGGGGAACCGCCAAAAAACGCAAAAAAGGAAGCTCCATGTGGAAACATAAAATAAGTTCCACATATTGGAAAAAAAATTTTCCCAACAAAAATACTGGACCCAACAAGTGAACGTGAACCAGGAAATTTCACCCCCCAAGCCAGAAACCCCCAACTCCACCCAAAAAAACAAATATATGTGAAATGAAACCCTTTCCCCCAAAGGGAGGTGAGAATATCCCCAAAACACAGAAAAGGGTAACCACCCCCAAAAAACCCCCTGACCAAAAACCTGCCCAAACACATAAAAAAAAAAAACATTGGACAAAATAAAAACAAAAGGCCTGCAGCAAATAAAAGCCCCAAACTGCAAGAAACCATGACACAAAGCGGGGTTAAACAGTCCAAAAAGAAAAAACATGCCTAAATTGAATGGTGACCCATACAACAAGGGCACCCCAGATAAACAAGGAAAGGGTAAAAACTGCCGTGGGTGCCAAATTGCCACATCAGAAAATAAGGCACCCAAAACAAAAAAAATTGTGACTAGCCATGTTTAAACCGAAACCCCCAACAATAAAAAAATAGATGACTCCTTTTAACCGGCTGGTAAACCACCTTTTGAGACCACCCACCAAAAAATCCACAGTACAAACGGGAAACACAATAACAAGGGTTCATTCCGGGGAAATTTCCCGGGAGCAGCGAAAACCATGACGTTCATGGCCTCACCTGACCCTGGGGCGAAAGGAAATTTTTCCCCCTATAAGTTTTTAGGAACTAAAAGCGACCCACCCCCTGAAAACAAAGGGGAAGAAACATAAGGGAAAGCGCCAATGCCAATAACCCCCAATATGAGCCCCCAGGCCCCCCCAGAAAAGAAAACATGTCTTGCGTGGAAACCGTGAAGCCCTGACAGAAAGCACAAGGTTATCCAAAATGTGTCAGGCCCCCAAAACCTGGCCCCAAACAAAAGGATAGGGGAAACAAGCCCGGGTAATGCAATGCAAAAAGGTTTGGGCCCCTTCAATCTGTAGGGGTGTCAGCTGAGCATGCTAAAAACCCCCACCCCCCCCCGGGCCCTGAAAATGGAAGTTAACCCCCCAAAAAACCAAAAAGGGTACCACAAAAACATAGGTGGAAACCTTTAGATGGAAGGAGTAAGGGGGCCGGGGACCAATAAAGAACCCTGTTTGTGCAACAGAAGGGGCTGGAAGTTTCTACAGACACGAAAAAAGGGGGCCAGGGAAAAAGGGTCTTTGGCCCCCAATTTTACCCAATAAATAACATACAAGCCCAAGGGTTACCCCCTGACATGCAAGAGCCCCCCAAAAGGACCTGGGGAAAAAAAGGGTTAAAATTAGTATAGCGCCTCAAACCCCCACTGTCCGGAAAACCCCCGGGGTTTGATGCCGGTAAGGATCCCAACAAGGGTAAAATGTAAAAAACAAAACCAGGACGGGAAAGTAAGGATGTAACCCCAAACATAATGTAGGAGGCGGGTACAGTACATAACCCGAGGTCCCACACCCACCAAACCCATCCATTTTACAACCCCCTTTGACCCCTTTAACGGAATTTTCCCAAAGTAGGAGATTGAAGTTCCCGGGGGGGGTCTTCACTTGTCATTCGCAGGGAAAAACAAAAAAAAAATCCATAAATTCCCCAAGGGGCAAACCCCAACCCTTGGTGGGCAACAAACCCAGGGTGGTACCAGAAACCAAAAAGGGGGGGAAAAATTTGTCAACACTAAGGAAATAAGGCTTAAAAATTAACCAGGGTTCACAAAGGGAATCCCAAAAAACAACCACAAAAATTTCCAACAAACCCTGCAGGTGATGAAAAATGGTACTTAGCAGACGGGCCCCTACATTAAAGGCATAAACCAAAAAAAAAGCAAAACACCCACTGGTATAATTGCCGGGGGTGCAAATACCCAAGAAAGGGAATCCAAAACAACTGAAGTACCAACAAAAATTGCCCCCAAAAGGATTAAAACAAATGGCCTTTCAACAAACCTAAAACAACTCACCCCAAATTAGAACCCGGGCCCCCCCTTAAAGGATGCGGGAAAAAATTTAAACCAACACCCCCCAAAGGGGTCCAAGTGCAACCTGCCCCAAAATTTTTTTGATCAAAAACATCTTAAGGCAGAAGGGAATTGTCCCAAGGGTACCCAAAGGTTCTTAAAAACCCAATGTTCAATGATACTACCAGTTAAAAAAAACCCAATTAGGGGGGTTGAAAACCAGCCAAGGAAGAACAGCAGGGTCAACAGAGATGTGACTACAAACCGAAAACTGGCTCCCCAAGGCCCTGGGACCCCCTGGGTTTTAAGCCCCATAGGAAGGCAAACAGGGAAAGGACTTGCCAACTTTTCAAACAAAAATGTCAATATGCCCACCAGTGAAAAATAAAACCACATCAGAAAGGTGCCAACCAGCAGAAGCAATTGCAGGAAATGTCAACCCCAAACAGAATCCCAAAATTCCCCAATATTTTCCCTTTAGTAGAACATGAAGAGGCCGGGGCAAAAATATGTTTCCGCTTGGACAAACAGGCTTTTTTTACAGAAACTCCATATACCCACCTAATCAAAAAATTGTAATTGATAAGGGATCATTGTGGTTGCACCCTTTATCAGGGGACTTTTTAAAATCCCCCCTTGGGTGCCTCGCAGCCCTCCATAAAGTAAATCCCCAACATACCCTGGGACTCACCCACCCCCAATCCATGTTTTCCTTTTTCTCATCAAAAAAAAATTTTTTTACAATCTGGGGCAGTGGTTTGCACATAAACCTGAACCCCAGTGACTTCAAGGACAACTGACACCTCCCAAAAGACCCCCCGGGCCCCCACACAGGCACCCATGAGTACTTACAATTTTCCCAAATGGGAATCCTTTTTAAATTAGGATCCGGGGTTTCCGATGTACTAACGAGGCACAGTATACCAACCATTACATTGGTCATGGCAAACTCCACTTACAATGTGTGTTGAAGGACAAACACACTCTCCAACTTGCATTAGCCATGGACTAGGGCACAACGCTAGTGTTTGCAATTGTACACCTATGTTGTGGGATACACTAACAATGTTGGGCAAGCCTGGTGTAAGTAGTGCATATCTGAACAGAATGCAACATGGTCAGATGTACACAACTGGCCCCAACCAGGCTGTTGTGCCCACAATCAGAATGTAAAGCAGTGATAGCAGTAAAGCCCAGGTTACTGTCCACCACAGTCAAAGTACTGCCAGTACACTATACAGTACTACAGTGTTAGGTCAGTGTGAAAGGATGTTGGCGACTGCATGCAAAGTATCCCATGCAAACACTGCAGGCACAGTATAATCCTGTTGTGTTCACACACAAAGCAGTTGTACAGTAACTACACAACATGACACACAACCCACAACCATGAACGGGTGATAGTTTGTGAAGTTCACACACATCCACAAATGTGGTGGGCTGCAGAGTCCAACATATGGAATGCTCACACTGGGCATGCTCACACACTTTGACAACATGCCATGGTAAGGCTGAACTGGGCATGCTCACACACTTAGTTTGTGAAGATCACACACATCCACAAATGTGGTGGTCTGCAGAGTCCAACATATGGAATAATCACACTGGGCATGCTCACACACTTTGACAACATGCCATGGGAAGGCTCACACACTTAGTCCAAATCTTGGTTTAGCAGTGGGACACACATATCTGGTATTGTTATGTGTTATGCCAGGGACCAACCACATTACAGCAGTCTGCCCAGTGCACACAGTTAAATGACTACAGAGACATACGTGATATAGTGGATCCCTCCCATATGCAAACAGTTTCCACAGATGCAGAGGTTGTTCATACCAACAGGGAATGCTATGGCAATAAAGATATGCAAACAGTCTATCAGCAACAAATAATGTGCATTTGACAATTAAACATAATGGTGTAGAGGTCAACACTAGGCTGTTTGCCCTAGGGAATGACAGCTTAGCCATAGTGTGCTTGGTGTCTGCTTCCCCACAGGATGCACATTCCCCTTTCCAAACACAGATGATGTCAGCACCCTAGAAGTACAGCAGGAGAAATGAAACTCCCCAGTAATCCGAATAGCGGCTCCTAATGCGTCCGTCTCAAGTGTCATGACATAGTTAGATAGGGGTTCAAATCCTGCAAGTGCTCAGTGTGTGTGTGTGTGTGTGTGCGTGTGTGAGGTTGGCGTGTGTGTAAGTTTGTGTGAGGGAAATGTCCCTTTTGGCAAATAGGAAAAGACACTCAGGATGCACATTCCCTTTCTAAACACTGCTGATGTCAGCACCCTATAAGTAGAGCAGGAGAAAGGAAAACTCCCAGTAATGCGAATAGCGCACTCTGCTAATGCGTCCGTCTCAAGTGTCATAACATAACTAGGTAGGGGTTTGATTCCTGTGAATGGCAAGTGTGTGTGTCTGTCTGAGGGGGGTTAGTGTGTGAGGGAAGTGTCCCTTTTGGCAAATAGGATAGGACACTACAGGATGCCCATTCCCTTTTCTAAATACTGATGATGTCAGCACTCTATAAGTATAGCAGGGGAAGAGAAAACCCCCAGTAATGCAAATAGCGTGCTCAGCTAATGCGCCTGTCTCACGTGTCATAACAGTCAGATAGGGGTTTGAATCCTGCAATTGGCAAGTGTGTGTTCTTGGCTGAGGGGGGTTAGTGTGTGTGGGGACAATGTCCCTTTTGCTAACTAGGTGAACAGACTACAGGATGCACATTCCCCTTCTACACACTGTTCAGCAGACGGCCATGGCCCTGGCACAAGTCTGTTGCTATGATGCCCCTTTGGAAGATGCTTGTGTCAGCTGGGTAGTCGATTATGGTGTCCAGTTTGCAGTCATCTGCATATTTGGACAGCCACAGTTCATCCGTGTTGGCCTGTACCTCCAATAAATATGTACCCAACAAGAGGGTCCCAGGACTGAGCCTTCTGGGACACATCCTGGAACTGTTATGGGGTCTGGCATGGCTCCAGCAATGCTAACCATGTGGGTTCTGTTCTTGAGCCACTGTGCAATCCATCTAGTGACATAGGGCTCATATTCAAGCTGGTGAGCTTGCCTAGAATGCCCAAGTGGGGTATTGTTGCGAAGGCGTTTGCAAGGTCCAGGTAGGCTGTGTGAACCACCTTCCCCTCGGCAATGGCCTTGGTGACTGTAGCAAAGGAATCAACCGGGTTACACCCGGTAGTGCTGGTGTGCTCCCAGTAGCCCTGAACCAGGCATCTGTTACTGCACACATATCGATGTTTCCCCTGCAAAGGAGTGTTTTGGGTGCATGCATCTGGAGGTTTAGACATCTGGCGTTGGGTAGCATTGCTCTTAGTGTCTTATCCCTTGTGATACCTATGAAGGTGGGTTTGTCATGTGAGCCCTGCCTAACATAGGCACTAGGCACTATGGGGTAGCAAGAGGCTTTGCCAATATCCGATAGGCCAGGGGTGACAGGTGCAGGCTGTCCCTAGCAAAGCAGGTAGTTCAACAGGAGATGGATGTGTGAAGGTGTAGTGCCTGTGACTACTTAGCAGTAGCATATATGACTGCTCACGTGGACACATGTCAGGCAGGTCATATGCACTGTGTCACAGTCAATGTACATGTGAACAGGTCAAACAGTGGCAACCTCTCAAGTGGGACATGGCCATACATACAGTAGGCTACACAGATGGCACTAGGAGTCCACAGAAGCCCTATAACTATGCATTGCAGGTGTGATCGGTATTCCAGGGTAATTGCAAGCAAACATGCATGCAAACAAAGGTACAGTGAACAGTGCTCCATGTAGTCCATTGTACAACAAACAAGCTGTACCAGTTCCATAAGGTAACAGTGCACATATGCAGGCGCTATGCACATGTACATGGAAAAACACTGGTCAGATGGCCAGGGTCCAGTCTCAGTGCACACAAGTGTAATGAACATGCATGTACTGTCAGGATGTACAATAACTGGATATAAACCCATGTGCCCATACCTGCAGTAATACACATGTCAAATAACAGACACCGATCCTTCTCTCAGTGGTGCCATACTTAGTAGGATGTATGCTCCTGGCCTGCCACCACAGTATCCCTGACATGTATGGGACTCTCCCTCCCGTGACATTTCGTTATGTGTGTTGGGGCTGTCTAGCATGGTATGAGGTGTGTGCATGCAGTGCTAGTGTGCACCTGTGTGTCCTGTACCAGTTGTGTAGTTCTGCACACATATCAACTTCCTCACACATCTGCATTGCAGAGTCTAGTGTGGCCAACATGCCACTTGCAATTTACATGTCCATCATTGTGTATTACTACATTCATTACCCATCCCTGTGCTACCTATGTATGTAGGCTGCTGTTGACATCATTACCACTAGTATGCCAACATGTGCAGATGATACACTATGGTACTTACCATGGGTGTAGACAACAGGACATGACAATCACACAAATACTGCATCAGGCATGCTGTGATATACCCACAATTAAATCAGCACACAGTACTGTTCAAAACATGATACTATTACTACACATCTATGTGGTCACCCTGTGCATCAGTAACATGTTAACCTGTACCTGCACAGTTGTTACAGACTGCAGGAGGTGGCACAGTTTCAACATATGCACAGGGTGTGAACTTGGTATGCCTGGGTCAGCCACCCATACCACCAATTGACATGTATGTGTATGTGTGTTGGTGAGGGACAGCAGTAGAAGGTGGGGCAGTGTTGATGCAGTGTGTGCGTGTATGCGGTAGCCCTAGGTGGTGTTATTTTGCATGTGTGTATGGATGCACACAGTTCCACCTCATGGCTGCCATATACTGGTGTTTGTGGACAGCCACAGACTGTACCTGCCAGGTCATACAGATCAGTGTCTCTGGCCACGGACACGGTACCTGTGCCTTGCAGGGGTGCTACGGACCGTATCCGGTACCAACCCAGACTGGGTACTGTCATCAGAAGCAGGTGTTCGCTGACTGGACACAGAGCCCTGTCGGCCCTGGCCAGAGCCACGTGCACGTGGTCTCCTGGGGCGGTCTGATGACAGCACAGACCCAGCATTGCTGGGGCTGCTGCTGGCACTACGAGGCGGCCGCGGCCCTGTTGTCGCACGCCGACTGCCAGCTGCTGCTGTTGCTGGCATACGCCCACGTCGACGACGCAACCGCCCACCATCCCCCTGGCTCATGGCCATGTAGTTGTGTAGACGGTGTAATATGTCCCCAACGTCCGTCTGACGTCGGTGAAATCACGGATGGCGGCCGCAATGTCACGCGCATACCGTCGGTCATGGCTGTGCGACATGCTGTCAGCTCCCTCAGACCCTGTCTGGTGTACCGTTCCATACGTGACTGTGCCTGCATGACAGTCCGGAACATAGCTGAGGTTGTAAGTCCTCTGTGGGCACGTCTGCCAGGGGCAGTACGCCCATGGATGCTCCCACGAGAACCCCTGGACATCTGTCTGTGTGGTACCATGTCTGGGCCATGCCCATGGCTGCTGTGTGGGGAAGCATGTGCCGCAGGTACCACATTACCCTGGTCAATGCCCACTGTATGCTGTCCATCACCTAGGGACAGTGGTAACAAGGGGTGTATTGGCAGGATAACTGTGCGCATGGATGGTGTCGACAGCTGTGTACTGTCAATTGGCTGACCAATGGCGGACGCTGGCATACCGTCCTGTGCCACTACACCAATGTCATCAGTAGCAGTACCCACGGCACCTGACTCAGGTTCCCTGCTAGATAACACCAGAGCAGCAACAGAACCTGTGGGAAGGAAACAGGAAACACAGTTTACAATGTCTGCACACTGCCAGCGATGCACACATGCACAGGTGCACACATGCACAGGTGCACACATGCACACTTGCACACTTGCACACTTGCACACATGCACACGTGCACACAGTTTCACACAATTGAACAGTACTCAGTATGCGTGATATTGACACACAGACACAGACACACCTACATGCATACAAGGGGCACCACTAAGTGTGCCAAAAGGTACTATTACTACCAACATCTTAACAGGTAAAGTAAATAGACACTCACCAGCATGGATAGGCTGCAATGCAGTGATACCGGAGGGTCCTGCAGACAGGAGGAAACTAATGTTAGTGGGCACAACTGTGCCAATATTACTGAGTATGATACAGGTCAGGAGTACCACAGTCGCCTTTCAAAGGTCTGCAGCTAATATTGCGGATATCACACTTGCACATTATATACTATGGTTGCAGCTACAAACAAAGGACACACCACACACATGCATTAACTACCAGTGTACACAACAGTCAACTACACATGTGACATATTACCTGCACGTTCAGTGTCCTGCTGCTGTGCGGCTCCAGCCTCCATCATGACGCATGTCTACTGCTGTTGTTGTTGCAGGTGGACTGGAGCCACTACACTCAGGAGCAGTCCCTCCAGTCTGGTGAGTGGGGGATGTGTAGCCACCCCACCACCTGTGGCGACCTGTTGCCTGTGGATATCTGACGCACGCTGATGGACATGTCTAATCAAATCACTGCAGTGATGTCGTACCTGCTCATATGTCCTATTATGCATGCCTATATCATTTACCCGCGGACAAGGTCCTGCCACAGTGCAGCCCTCACCTGCTGATTCTGGCTGGTGCGGGAAAAGAGTGTTGCATAGTCCCGCACCAGGCTCTGGTGTATCTCCTCATCCTCAGCCACGGAGTAGGTTGCATGTCTCTGGTGGGCCATGTACCTGGGAATAAAGATAACATGGTATCAGCAATCTATGTTGGCAGACCTTGGCACACATAATACACATGCTACTTGACTGTCATGATACCACATATCACACATATGTGGCAGCTGTCTGTCTATTGGTGGATACACATGTAGATGGCCAGGTATCAGTGCTCGGCCAGCAACTGTTGTACAGTACCTGCCAGGCTACGTATGACATACTACTGGACACCAGCAGTCAGAACACCAATTCAGGTGAGGTGCACCTCCTCACTCTGTGTGTTTGTGTCTAGGTACTGTATGGTACATTGGCGACTACTATGGGCTGACAACACCCTGCTTGCCCTGGATATACATATCCCACCTCCACCACCAGCACAGATGGCTACAGTGCACAACATTACAGATACAGACGTTACACTTTGTAACACTGATATGGTATCCTTACAGCCCACTGGGCCAGTGTCAGAGACATCACACAATGCTGACCCCTACACAATTGCTTTCTACAGACATCTCCAAGACCGCATGGCTCATGCATTCCCATATATGTCGAGGGCACTGTCCACAAAGGGACAGCATCCTGTCCGCGAACCCCAGCCATATACTGATTGTATTACACTTGATGTAAGCTACCGAGACAGAGCATCAGTCTCCGAGGGAGGGTATGTCTGAGCAGCACTGGTAAGGATCTATTTCCCATCACACTGACCACATGGGCAATGTTGAGTGGGACGTCAAGCGTGATACTGCAGATGACCAGGAGGCCTACCTGACCTAATTAGCGACCTGGTCAGGAACCATCCTCTATGCCCATGGGTAGTACACTACACATATTTCACCTACACCACAGCTAGGCGACATTGTGGCGGACAGGGTCAGTGCAGGTGTCACCCCCCTCCCCTGTATTAAGGCATGGTTATCCCTGCTGACCCTAACCTCAAGGTCATCACAGTTATCCAGGTGAGAGACACCCACAGGTGAGCAGAATACACGACATGGACGAGACCTGCTGGTATCCCCAGTTGCATGCTACATACCCTCTGACAGGCGCTAAACACACATATAGAGGTGCTATGTTACACTACCTGGACTACAGGGTATGTACCTGTACACTGGAGCACAGCACCAGTGGTTCCACTCCATGCAGGAGGCACCTCACCATACCAATACAATACAACACAATACATGACATTGTAATACAATACTATACAATATGCTAATGCCCCCGTGTCTACAGCAGCGTACTGTTCTGCTAACTTGACAATTGTGACACATGTGGTGTGATGGTACCTGCTGCCGTCACACAGTTACACAGGGTGACACATATGGCATATTACCTATCTGAGTGACATGCAGCAGGGGTATGTGTGACATGTACACATGGGGAGTCTCACATCGTAACACTGTGTGGTTTGTTGCAGGGTGTGTCCTGTCTGTGAGTCTGAACCCGTACCTACACATGTGCACTAAATTGCAGTGGCACAGACAACACACAGCAGACAGGTAGGTTGTGGATGGTGGGCGGTGGTACAATGCCTGTTGGACATCTGTCATGGGTGTGACCTCCATATGTGCATCTGGGGTGGTAACCTGTACGTGGGCGGCATATGTGTACTCTATGGTGTTGACAGTCACTGTGCAATGGTACTGTGTTTGGGTGCATTGTCACCATGTTGTACATGTCACTGTGTCCTTCTACATATCTGTTGCTGTCGTGTGAGGTCCATACCATGGCATACATTACGTGCTGTGGGGGGTACACCGACCTACATGTCCATGCCTGACTGACCATGTGTGCGGACACATACCATGTGCAGCTGTTCCAGGGATAGTGTGCCACTGTGACTATCATTGGGGCCACTATTGTACACATGTCTGACCCTGACCACCCCTGACACATGCAGTGGTGGGCGGACACTCATTATATGGTGGTTACCTGTGTAGGTGATCTGGACTGTGGTATGATACTCGGATGTGACACTGGTGTTCACTCCGTGCCTTTGTCACCAGGCACCAGTTGCAATACATCTGTACACATGTGCCTCACTCCAGCTCTGTATACATCTCTCTCTCTCTCTCTATACATATATCTATGTATTAAGATATGTCTATATGTCTATTTCTATATACATGTACATATGTGTGTATACATTTGCACATATATATATATTGATGTACTTATTCTGCTGTAGATGTGGGGGGGGGCACAGAGGGGGTGTGGGCGACAGGGGGGGGGCAGGCTGTGTTGCAGGTCAGCATATACAATCATACCTGTAGGTGGTCAGATCAGTCTGTCTATGTATATGTATCTACATATTTCTATCTCTGCATGTGTGCATTACATAGATATGTCGCTACAATATTCTATCAGCATCTGTCTATGTAGTCCTACATCTCTCTCTATGTATGTATACATATATGGATATCATATGTATATATATACATATAAGATATCTACACATACATATGTTGACATAACTACATAGCCATATGTTGGACAGGTAAGTCGGCATATATGTCTACCTTACTGTATACACACACTAACATACTGCTAAACATACATAGCTGTGTAATCTAATTAGTACATGGCAGTACAACCTACAATCAAACAACATATATATGTGCACATAGATGCTCACACATACTACTGTATGTACATCCTTCACTGATAGGTGCTGTATATCCCCTGCCCATTACACATCTTCATATACATATGGATACAGCCCAATAACACATATGGAGGGTTCACAGTATGTACACCTTGATAGTATTACTTTACAGTACCTGTGTTTGTCACAGCTGTGTCTGCGAATGTCTGTCTCACTGTCCTGCTGCTCCGATTCACTGTTGCAGCTTCCAGGTAGCTGTTGCTGGGGATTGCTGTCTGTCTGCTTAGCTGCAGTCTAGTTCTGGGTGTGGTTCTCCCTCTCTCTCTCTCTCTGTCTCTCTCCAGGTGCAATGTAATTATTGCATGCGTGGACATGGAATACAGCATACTTTTGTAGGTATCTGCATATGCCCATGTGATGGCCCTGCACCAATTGTTAGCCAGCATTTGCTAATTGCATGCAGCCTGTTGTGTACTGATTGCAGTTCTCACTGTGATTTCAGAACTGTGCTATAAAAGGGTGTGTGAAATAGGCGTAGCCCTTTCAGATGTTAATGGCAGGGACCATGCTGTTATGCTGTGGACAACATTCTGTGAGTGTAAAGGTTGGTATCTCTAATTTTACTCGGGTTGTGGGTTAACATTCCTCCATTCATTTCTCCAGTTTCCTGTACTGACTGTGTATGTACACTAACAACTACTACTATTGTTGATGTGTACATGTGTGTGTGTGTGCTTTCCTTTCACCTTTGCTTGCACTCTGTTGCTACGTCTTCAATAGTTGCCTTTCACTGTCAGTACTGGTGTGCCTGCTAGGTGTCTTGACTGTTGTGTGCTGCTGTAGCTTTCCTATTTCCCATGTACATTCACACCCTGGAATGCTTGCTATATCTGCTAGGGTGTTACAGCATGCAGTGTGGTCTGGCCATGGTGTGGGCCTTGACATCTATTAGCATATGTGGGTATGCTGCTGAGCAGGCCCCAGAGGCTTTCAGGTTCACCAGTTATGTGCCTCATGGAATGGTACATATCAGTGGGGTGCACCCATTAATATGTCTGGTATGCTGCAGTTGTGACTGTGGGTTAGCATGAGCATAGGTATTACAACACTTTTTCTGCCATGCGAGTGGTGAATACTTTCTGGACCCCATAGTTACCATTGCATGTGTTACACCTTTCTGCCTACTGTTTGTACATTTCACATGGGGTCTGTGGGGCATCCCTGTAAGACATTCACTGTTGCTATGTCTAGGTTCTTAACTATTCAAATATGGTGGTGTTGTACCCGTCATGTGTACAGATATTTGCAGGCTGTCCACATGTCTGCCTCATAATTTGGTCATTATCTCATGCACACCTTTATCTGGCAGGTCAGTCTGGGCTCAAGTCAGAATATGGTGACGAACATTCAAGTTCCAGACTACATAGCCTTCCAAACATCCCACAAGGTGTAGACCCTGTTACTTTCTGAACTGCCTGCATTTGTTGTAACTTCATTTGTAATGTGTCCCTGGTTTTGGGCCTTTACTCCACATATTGTATTACTTGGTCCGGATGTGTTCCTGTAAGAGGTTGTGGGGTATGGGCAGTGCTTCTCCTGCTGTGAGTATGTGTGTGTCTTGCAAGGTGCTATTGTGACATTCTTACCTACTAGCTTCCAACTAGCATGGCTGTTTCTGTTCACACACTACTATTCTGGAAATCCACCAGTTTTGTTTGTGATTCTACATGTCATGCTTTGTGTACTACACATCTATATTCCCTTTACATTCATTCCTACTGTTAAATGATATATTTACTTTAGCACAGTGTTTCTATGTAAGAGTCATGGCTTAGTGGTAAGACATGCAGACTATAGTTGCCAAGGTCCTGGGTTCGGGACTCACAGTGGGATTTTATTTTTCTTTTGAACTGAGTACAGGACCTGTCAAAGTGCCTAAGGCACTTTTAAGCAGTTGTAACCGGGTTAGCGCTGGTTTGCGCGGAGCTCACGCATGCGCACTGGCGGTTAGCTCCGCGCACACGAGCGCACACCCGCTTACAACCACTTAAACGTGCTTACTCTTGCGCACACCCGCGCTATTTTCTTTGAAAGAAAAGAAAACGGGGAGACAGGAAAGTGGTGAAAAAGGGGTCACAAAGAGGGTAAGACAGTAGGGAAACAAGCTTGGGATGTGCAGGAGGGATGTAGGTAAGGCCCATAGCTGCCCATTTCTTCAGCAGCAACAGCTGTGCATATGTATGTAATTTGGTGTGACATTTGAAACCTTCCACCCCTGAGAGAGGTGTCAGGACAACAATAATACCTGTTGTACAGCCAATTGGAATTGATGGGTTCCATGTCCAGTAGACATGTGTGCGGAATGGGCAGCTATGTATGGGGCGTAATTTTTTTGTGGGTACAGAGTGCCCTTTTTTTTTTTTTTTTTTCAGGTGAGAGTGGTATGTCAGGTGAAGGTAGTCGGTACAGCTGGGGAGGTAGGTTGGGTAGGTTAACAGACAAGACAAACAAGACACATACAGGGGCGGTGTATGACACGTGTTGGGGGGTTACACAAATGACGGGGACGGAGGTTGGGATGTCCAGAGCCCATGAGCCCACAGATGGCAACAGTGGAACTGATATCCCCACCCATAGGCAGTTGCCACTGTTCCTTCACTGCCCAGGACGGGGCTGTGCTGGGGGCTGTGTAGGCGGGGCAACGGGCAAGCCCGTTAGTTGCGCCACCCGTGCCTCAAGCTGGCGTAGGGGCTCGAGGACAGAGTCCCGAATCTCCCTACGCACCACAGTCCGGACGCTACGGAGGGTGAGTGGTGGATCTCCTCCGGCCACGCTTGCAGAGGGGGGGTGAGCCCCGTCCCCTGCAGCGCTTCCACCCGCAGGTGGCACAGGGCCACCGGAGGAGGGTCCGGACTCGGCACTAGTGCCAGGTGCACTCGCCAGCTGAGGTGGGAGAGGTGGGTCCGCCGGAACCCGCCTTCCCTGTCGTTCTATGTTTTGCATTATGTCATAACAGTTTGGGTTAGTGACATATAAATACCATTCACAGTTAGTTTTAACAGCATGCATTAGTATTCCCATTAACCACACACCCAGTTATTCACACCATTGAACAGCGTGCATAGCACATGCATAATTTCAACAGTAATACACAGTCCAACAACATGCAGGGTTGGTTGATGGCAACAGGCCATCAGGTGTGGATGTATGAACAGGGCGGATGCATCAACAGACATGCAAATATATATGACCCAACAGGACAGATGTCCAGGGGTGGTAATTGTGATTGCACATACCATTTTCCCGTGGAATGGGTTATAGATGGTTAGAGGGTGGGGTAAATCAGACATATTATTAACACCTTCGAATACAACCACATATGCTGTACATTTATAATAGCTACAGTTATGTACACACTACTGTTCAGACTACAGTGTCCTATATGTTAACTACTTAACCTTG
Source organism: Protopterus annectens (assembly GCF_019279795.1). Taxonomy (NCBI): domain Eukaryota; kingdom Metazoa; phylum Chordata; order Ceratodontiformes; family Protopteridae; genus Protopterus; species Protopterus annectens. The sequence goes on from NC_056750.1 coordinate 238,091,394, forward strand.
CAGATGGGACTGTTACTGCAACATAAGTCTACATTTTATTGCTGTTCATACACAAGTCATATCGAAATTATTGCAGATACATCTCCTGTTAACTGTTCTTTCTATAACTGTAGACAGGTGTGGATGTTTGGGATATCAGACAGTCATCCTATCTGCATATTTCAGACTGGGAGCAGCATATCCAGATTTTGGTGTACACATTCCACATGCAGCAACACTTTGAACAGATGTTTCTGTTTGGTTTTGGGTCTCACATGCATTTAATTATGTCCTGACTGCAGTATACTTTATTCAGGGGTTATTACTACTGTAGTGCTGTATTCCTGACACTTTCTCACACTCTCTCACTTGCTTTCATGTTACTATTCAGACTGGTACTTCTAGGCTTTATTGACATGTTTTAACAGAAATTATTGCAGTTATTTCCAGCACTCTCACTTCTGTCATGTTTCAGTATTTCCACATGTATACATCTCACACAGGTGGATTCATCCTCTTCTGCAGCTATACTTTACCTGCTGCTGCTGTTTGTGTACTATTTTCTTACAGGCAGGGCAGTTTTATTTACAAATATGTGTTGGACAGTCTCATGATTAGTTTCATCTTACAGGCTGGGAACTGTTGTAATCAGGCAATACTTGCATAAACTTTCACACTCTGTGAGTTGCAGATTTAATTCCTTCCTGGCTACACTGCACTCTTATGCTAACTGTCATACATTTATACATCTTTACAGTTACTAGTTGTGGATTACTGACCTGCCTGGTGGCGCAACCGCACCAGCCTATCAGCATAGGCTCTGCGGTTCGCAGAACGGACACCTGCAGCTGTAATATAAATGAAGTAATATTGGAATACACATCTCCATGATTTCAGGTAGTTTAACTTTCTACAAACATAATTAATTTATACTTACTCAGTGGTGGGGCGTTGGGTGATTGCCGGGCCTCCTGGATCCAACGGTTCAGTTGGTCCTGCTTACGTCTCTTCAGGTCCGCATGGTGGTGACGGACCTGCTCACCTGTCCTAGGAATTCCTGTGGCACTGGTGAGTTCATGAGCCAACTGGTCCCACGCCTCAGCCTTGTACGCTCCCCAAAGGACCTGGCCCTGCATGAGTTGGGCCTCATGGTTATGGACTAGGAGCCAGGCCATGTACCTGGACTCCTCAACACCCCACCTCTGCGCCGGGCGACTACCCTCACCTACACCTGACATTCTAACTGCAGGTCTGTTCTACAATCGTTTATGCTGTGTATTCCCGCCTATGGGGCTTATATAGTCCATTTTTCCCGCACATATCTGTGATTGGCCAGTTTGGGATTGTATCAACTTCAGTAAACCTGCATTGTCATGCTGTGGTTTGTATTCATTCCTATATATGAGCTGATATTGCATTTCTATGAACTGCTGTCATGGTTAGTGGTTCTGTACCTTGACTATGGTGTATAGTATCCTGGGTTCGAACCTGGCCACTGCTTTTTATTTTTCATGACTGTCTGGACATGTTGAGGGGTGTGTCTGTGTAAAGGCATTTTGGATACGGCTTGCTCACCGTTGCCCGTCGGTTAGCTCGTTTGCGCGGTGCGCCGGTTTAACACTTATTTGGCTATTGGCACGCATGTGCGCTTTAGCGCAATTAGGGCACATATATTTAGCGTGGTAAACCACTGCTCGGCTACAGGCACTCATTTTGCACCAGTTAAACCTATGCTTATCTACGGGCACATAATCTCACTCTGTTGAACTGTAGCTCAGCTATGGGGCATATAAGGCAGTTTATATTCATTTCTTGGCTCACATTTATTCAATATAAATAGGCTATTACATTGCATTTTACATATATTCTGGTTTTATGTGTACATATATGTGTCAGAGACTTGTTTCATGCTTATTTTGAGAAAAAAAAAAATTGTGTTGTGGGGGCTCGAACCATGGATGCCTACTCTGCAGCCGGCATCTCTACCGCTTTGCTATTGCTTTGTGGCTTATTTTGCATATGTAGTTCTTATCTGCTTTCACGCTGACTGCTAACTGTAGCTGCGCTTCACGCACGCACGAGCGCACTCACAGTTAAACATTTTTACGATTTAAAAAAATATTAAATGTACATTGATATTTCTTTTATGTTTAATAGTCTGTAGGGGCATGTGTTGTGTTGTGTTTATTCACATTTCCGTGGACTCTGTTGTGGGTGTGTACTTTGGACACTTTTAGACTTCTGGGGGCGTGTCCGCTTGCAGGGCTCAGCCTACGGACACGCCCCCTACTGTCTTACACGGCCGTGTTCGACTTGGGTGTGATTCAGCATGCTCTCATGAATATGCAGAGCATGCTGACATCACTCAGTTTAACTGCAGCCTCCGTGTAAGAGTTATAACTCTTACACGGAGGCTTCGTGAATCCTGGGGTACGTTTATTTACAGTTAATTTGTTTGACTAAATATAATTATTGAAAAAAGTATTCCTGCAGTGTTCTTACATGTTAGAAGTTTAACAGTGGGGCTATGTGATAAGCTACTTGGAATTATAGAGAAGTTATACTCATTTTAACCAGCTATTTTTTTTTTTATGTTAAATAAGAGTCTGAAAATGTTATGGCATGGAGAAACATATGTGGATTCAAGATTTTTATGTGGTTCACTTGTATGGTTCTCTATGCATTGTTAGTTGACTCTCTTCCTGGCACCATGGAAGTGTGGTTATGCGCTGGGTAATAGCAGAAAGAGTTGAGTGCTGTGTCATTCTTCTGGAATTTATACAATAAAAAATGGAACATGTGGTGTGATGAAACATTGTTTGACCATCCCATTATATATTTTTATCGGGAGTGTTAGTGTGGATAACAGATTCATGCAATGTGAAAGGTATACAACTAGAAATGAAGCTTATTTTTTCACCTAGCGGTTAAATCAAAGGTTGAAATATTTGTTCAAGAGATCCACATGATGTCAGGTCAGTGGACTCGAGAAATGGATTAAAGATGGATTGGGGCAATAATCAAATCAGGTAGTAGGTCAAACAGTACAGGAGTAGCAACTCTTATAAAAAAATCTCTGAAGGATAATATACTACAGCATAACTTGGATGAGGAGATGGTGTTATGTAGGAATTAAAAACATATTTTTCAATAAACCTATACTGTTATTGAACTTGTATGCATCTTGTGTCGAACACACATTTGCAATGTCAATTTGTAAAATATTAAGCCAATGTCCTAATTATTATAGGAAAAGATTGGAATGTAGTCAATGACCCTATGTCTGACAGGGGATCTACTTTGATCCATCGAAAAACCACTTCATCGAAACTCACTTACCCATTCCCAGTTCAGCGAAATTTCACTAACGAAAGCACAGACTGACTACATCCTTTCCCTGAAAAAGGAACCACTTGGCCACCATGGTGAATTTTGCCCTTTCTGCAATGAAGTTGATCTCGGAGTTGGAATATTTAAGTGGGGGGGGGGCAAAGTCTCCCACTTTGAGTTTAGTTTTGCACCATGTGAGTTTTTCTGTCACGGTGGCCAAGTGGTTCCTTTCTCAGAGAAAGGATGTTGGCAGTCCATCATTTCGTTAAAGTAAAGTTTTGCTGAACTGGGAATGGGTAAGTGAGTTTCAATTAAGTGTTTTTTGATGGATCAAAGTAGATCCTTGACAGGACAAGTAGGACTAAAACACACATTGTTTTAGTAGCAGTCTCAATGCATTATCAGAAAAATTTATGTTTTACTCCCATTACTATAAAACTTGGGCTAGATTAGATTTTTTTTTTATTTAAGAAATATTTTTGAGATCCAAAATTGACTTTCATAAAGAACCATGGTTCTTCTCTTATCACTCTAGAATTATACTGTAAACTGGACCAGTACATTGACTATCAAGAAAAGAGGATATAACTGGACTCTAAACCACATCTTACTTCAAAAAGAAGATATTGTTAAGAAAATTCATGAGGTAGTGGATGAATTTGAGTAACCCTTCTAATTCCCATAATCCCAACCCTTAAAACCTAGATCAGGGGTATACTTATCAACAAGGCATCACACTATAAAAGAATCTGTATAGTTCAAAAGAAAAAACATTGAAAGGAAAAATCTGTGAATTTGAGGAGGAACGTTACCTAAATTATACACACACACAAAAAAAATGACTTCCAAAAAGAACTGTTTATTGTATACACTAAACAAGTATCATTCAATAAGATGAAAATGTTAGCTAGCTATTCCAAATGGACACAAGTTCCATCAAAACGACTAGTGAGAATGATGAACATTAATAAAGCATCTCCCTTAATAACCAAAATAATATATCAAAACAAAACTGACTATTCAAATGCTGAAATTATTTAGATTTTCAAACAGATATATTCTCAAACATATGGTAAGCAGAATTCACTATTTACACTACAAGAAAAAGATCAATTTTTAAATCAGATTTTCCTAAACGGAACCAAAGCCAGCAGGATCTCTTTATAGTGCAGTTTACTAAGCAAGAAGTCTTATACATAGTAATCTTAAGGTGGGTAAAGTCCCTGGACCCAGTGGCTGTACAGCAGAATTTTATATAACTTTTAGTCAAAAAATCTCAAAAGTTTTATTGCAGCTGTTCAGTTGTATAAAAGAAAATGGTATCGCAGACTTGTCTTAATTCTAAAACAATACTTATTCCCAAAGTGATTTCTGGCACTAAGCCCACTAAATTATCTACCAGTTTCTCTTATAAACATAGATATTAAAATATTTGCCCCACTATTGGTAAACAGATTGAAACCTTTATTACCAGATATAATCTCACCTAACCAGTCTGGCTTTCTTCAGGTCAGACAAACCTGTGATCACACAATAACTTTAGATGAATCGACTTTATTATCTAGATGGTATAACCGCTCTATATTCACACTTGCTCTGGATGCTTCCAAAGCCTTTGATAGACTCAGTTTAGACTTTCTTTTTTCAATAATGCCATCTTTTGGCCTAATGCAAGCTTTTATTAATTTAATAAAAATTCTATGCACAAATGCCCGCACAACCTTAAATAGAAATAAGATTACTTTATCTCCATTAAAAATTAGTAATGGAAAAAGGCAAGGATGCCCATTATCCCCATACTTATTTAATAGATGTATAGAACCACTCTTACTTCTTATAACCCAAAGAACTTTTCACTGCATTGCTATAATAACTAATACAAGGCTTGCATTAATGGGGTTTGCTGATTACTTAAATATTTAATTTGCTCTACCCAATACTGATTTACCAAAAATTCTGCATTTCATTGAAACATTCTCAAAATTCTCTTAATTATTAACTCAGCCTGGATAAATCATCTATTTCCCTTTAATTCCAACTTATCTAATCAACTACCTTCCAGAGACTGAGATTAAACTAAATGATTTATTGAGATATCTGGGTATATCTTTCTATCATGACCCAATTAAGTTTTACCAAAACAATTTAAAAAATTTTGGACAACAATTGAACACGATTTTCTCAACTGGAATAAATTAAAATTTCTTTTGTTGTCAAAAGTGGCTATTATCAAAATTAATATACTACTAAGATTGCTGTTTCAATTCAACACATCTAATATAATAATACCCAATAAATTTTCCAAAATTGTAAATACAAATCTATCTAAATTTCTATGGGATCCTTAATCGGTTTGTATTAGTTATCAAAAACTGGATTTATCCCCAAAAGATTGTTTTGGGCCTTCTGGACTTTAAGCTCTTTTATGATATAATAAATGCTAGTAGAATTATAGCAGTTTCTGATTATTGCCCAATAAAAAGTAAAATGGAGTTCCATTTGGATAAAAATTTGGTACAATCAAGTAAGTAATTCCAAATATCCTAAAGCCCTACCCTTTTTCAATAAAGAAAATAGTGGAAGAATCAGAATAAATGTTTAAAAATAATTATTTTGCAAAAAGTAATTAAATCCCTAAATCTGTTAAGTCCATTTAAAATCTTGCAACCGATTCACCTTAATCTAAATGTTAAACTAAATTCAGTGTTAAACTTAAACAACTATCCATAATTAAAGAAATGACAATATTAGACATTTTATAATAATAAAAAACTTTCAATAAATGATTTGCGAATTGCCCTGAACCTCCCTAAAAGCTATTTGGTTATATTGAGTCAGATAAAATAAATGGCCTTAACCTCTTAGAGGTTCCAAGGTTTTAATGACAACACCATAAATCTTTGCAGGGTGTTGTGGAATACGTTCACACTAAAAAATGCTAGCAAATACATATAAAGTAATTCTGGCTATAAAATATCAAGATATTTTATATCCAAACTATTTGACCAAATTAAAACCAGCAGTTCAAAATAAGCATAAAATCCAGTCAGTTCAATTATCTTTAAAACTACTCCCATTTAAAAAAACTTGTATATTCCTAGTTAATGATAATAAATAATACATATTTAACTTCTGATAAACTTAACAATTACTACTCTACATCTTCACCAAACTATTTGCACTGTGAAGTCTAAAGAGCTGACCACTGTGTCTTGGGAATTTGCAGTTTTGTATATCCCTCCTCTTGGATTAACAAAGCAAAAAAATACATGCTTTAATTACCCTTTTCTCACTGATGCAATTTTACATCTCACAGATCTAGCTTGACAGATCAAAGATGTCATGGGATGGTTTTAAACAACTGGCAATTAAGTGTATAACATTCTTAAGTTAATAGTCAATAACTAAGGCAAATGTTCCTGCTATACACAGTTTTGGAGTACACTCCTTGTTCATATACGCCAGTAAACTCAAATATTCATAAATAAATATAAGTTAAATTAACAAAGAAAAGAAATATCAAAGATCAACAGTTATAAGATGTTTCATAACAGTGCGTGGTATTGCTGTTGTGTTAATGAAAACCATAAAAAGCATTCAGCACTTTGTGTACATGTTATATTGTAATGTGTTAAAGAAGTAATCTATATGCATAAATACCACATGTTGACGAAGTCTTTGATTATGTTATAAAGAGTTGGATAGATTTTGTGCTAGAAGGCCTTCAGCAGTCAGGCATGGCTGTTGGAAGAAGGTGAGAGTGTGGCGTTTGATAGGAGATGGTGACAGTTGATACACCACCCCAACCTCGTAGAAAATGGGAGTTGATGATGACCTGTAGTCCAGCCAGACTGCTTAATCAAATCCTTTCTGAAAGCCCTAACTTGGTAATATTGTAGCACCCATCCTGAATGCACAGGAATATTCCCAATGTCCGGTATAAGGTCACCAGTCTAAATTTTGCTAGTCTTTGGAAAACAAAAAACAGTTCTCCTTGAAGTTTAAACTTAATTATTGATTAGCTGACCTCTCGTCTACTGCAACCTAGTGGCTTAGCAGGTCTGAAGTGTATTTCTTAGAAGACAGTTCTTAATGGTCATCTCTTCCACACTCAGTATGTTTGAGCTGTAGGCCTTTATTTGTGGGGAATCCTGTTTGGTCTTTCATAAAGATCCTATGTCCCTAAAGGATAACCGCATTTTCTTTTGAAAGTGACAGCAGAGCTTTCCTTAAAACCAGTTAATTTCCTTATTTCTTTGTCAGGATAAAATTCAAGAAAAAGTGAGTGAGAGAGAGTGAGTGAGAAATCACTTCCTACATTGTTTGAGCACTGCCAGATCAAATTTTATGGGGAAAGAGTATACATTCAGGAAGACAGACCAATTGCTTCCTTTATTATGAGTTTTGAGAGGTTTGCAGTGTCTTGAGAAAATCCTGTGCAAGTGATTTGCTAACTACATTGTCTGTTGTCAATGAGAGGTTTGAACAATGCAGCTGTCTCCGAGACCACTTCACCATTTTTCTTTATTGTCTTCACATCCTGCTTTGCGAATATTTCTTTTGTGGATGTCTTTACCGCTGTCACTTTGTTCTGTGTTCATGCATTAACCAAGCATTATTTCTAAGGCTGTGATTCATAGACTTGTGACTTCTTTGGCACCTTGGTACTTCAGACTCATTTTTTTGGCCATCCTTCATTTCTGGTCTGTCAGGGAAGTTTAATTTTTCACTGCCTGGGCCTTCCTTCATTTTTGGTCCATCAGAGAAGTTTAATTTTTCATTGCTTGGGATTCTTGTCTTTGCTTTTCTGTTATGAAGGGTCTTCAGAAGCAGATGTAAGACATATGTATTGCCCCTTCAGTTAATTTTTGAAAAGCCCTTTGCTGTGAGTGCTTGTTATTCTCCTATTGTTACCGTGTGCATGGATGGTCTGTCCATCCAGCCTTTGTATATGTATTTCTGTATGTTTTGGGTTCGTCTGTAGTCTTGTGTTCCCATTCATTTCAGGTTATGCTCACCTGGTGCATGGAAGTCAAAGGAGCAGACTTAGAAAATCCTGCAAGCTAAGTGTGTGGCTTCTTGATGTCTGTTGGCTTGGGGGAGAGCACATGCGTCTCTAAACATATGAACTAAGGACATCAGAAGAAGAACCGCAGTGGTTTCTAATGCAGGGATCCTTTTCATAGATCAGCTAATGTAGAAAGCCGATGTGTATGTATTTAACATTTTAATTTAAATTGCTGTGAGTCTTTCATTAATTATCCAGTCACATAGGCTTGCAAATTCAGATTGTGCTCATTGGTAGGTAAAGGTGCCTATAAATCCATAGCCACATGAGTTTGTAGGGAAAAGAACAGTCAGTGCTGGTCTCTCATGAATGCACTTTCTAGCCTTAATATTTTTTTTCACACTGTTGGAGTGCTGTTGCATAGCCTGGTGCAAGCTACATGGTACCTAGCATAAGTCTTGCTCTTTTTAATACTGTAGTAATTACCAAAACGTTTTAATCTCTGATGTCTGACAGCTGAAGTCTTGAGGGAATGTAGTTTATCAAATATGGCACTTGTAGCTTTCAGGCTTGTCATGTATCTTAGACTGAACAGCTTCATGGCCTTCTAGTTGAAGCTTGCTGTCCTGCATTGAAGGTTGTAATCCACCCTTTCAGAATGATAGCATTTTTCATAGCGATATTATCATTCATGCATCAGTTTTGTTCAATTAGATACTAACTTCACTCTTGTCATTAAAACTTTTATTTGACTAATTTTTTTTCCGGATGGGATTGTCTTCAGAAAGGAGTAGAGCCATCTGGCTGTAGACCAAGACGTACTTAACATTGCATTAAGCTTTAAAAATCACAGATTTGCTTTAAAGATGATAAAGTGCATGATATTGTACATTTGAATGCAATATACACCAAATGCTACAGCAAAAAAGCTAAAAATGATTGAAGTATCATTGCAAAATATTGTAATAGTATTACAGTAAAGCAGAAATGCTTTAAATTAGTACACACTCATTGTCCAGAGGATAATGCTAAAAAACTATCAGTCTAGTTATTTTATTTGAAACCCCCAAGAAAGGCAGTTACTAACACACATTTACTACACAATGCAGTTAAGATGGGCTGCATTAAATGTAGGCTACAGTATCATACTATAGGTATTTTCTGATGCCTCTGATGAGACCTTTGACTTTTCTTTACAAAGGCAGTGGGTTTAATATGCTCAAAAAAACAAGTGCAAGCACACACAAATTACAGGAGAGCAAGTCATTTGAAGCTTGGAAGTTGATTCAGAATTACCTAGGCACAGGGACCATCTCATATGGATGCTGAGTGCTATGAGGTGGTCTCTGTGCAGTTAATACTCATGGGACATTATATGCTAAAATAAAAATGAATAGTCCGTCATTGTCATGATTGTGAGACTAGATTAGTGGTTAAGGATACGGCAAGGCTGAAAAGTAAATGCATTGATTTGTTTTTATTGCATAGTTGAGATTATAAAGTTGTAATAAAATGACTACTGGATGGAAGTTTTCATGGACAGATTCTATGACTGAAGTTATAGGAGTATGAAACAGTTTTGTTTGTGTCTTTTGGCTTTTCCCGATTAGGGGTCGCCACAGCGGAACTCCGGTCCGCTAATGATTGGCAGTAGATTTTTACGTACTAGCTTGCCGGGCCTAACGCACAACCTTCAGCGAAGGAACGCCCATTCACGCATGTCGCCACACAGAAGATGCTCTAACTGAGAATCGAACAGGCAACGTCTAACTGTGAGGTGACAATGCTACCACAGCTAAAGTGAATAAATCTGTTTCTAAGACAGTGGGTGGGGGGGGCTAGCACAAAACATTGTGAAAACATGTATTCTTTCTTGTCACTCTGAGCCAAGCCAGTCCAGGAAAGAGCAACGAGACCATGTTGTTTTAGTCACCCTTCTGATTTATAGTCATTTAAAGTCCGTTACTAACCACAGGCTCAGATAGCTGATTTTAGCATCTAATCAAAGTAACAAATGACAGCTTCATTTTGTAGGAGTCTATTCCACTTAAGGTAGTGGATAGAGAGGAAGAAAACAATAAAAAATACTTGTATGAGTAGTTTATTTATTACTGTTTTTTCCAGTTTTTTTATTTACTTAAATGTTATATTGTTTTCTGTTCATCTTTTACATGTAGTTTTTTTGTATAGCTTCTGCGTATCAGAGCAAAGTAATAGTAGATGTAAACCTAAGTGATTACATGTGCACATTCACCTTAGAGATGAAGGGAGCTTCTTTAAATACTTTTTTTCTGGTTTCCTTTTACAGTTTGGAAAAGGAATTTACTTTGCTGACATGTCCTCCAAAAGCGCAAACTACTGTTTTGCTTCACGTCAGAAAAACACAGGGTTGCTACTGCTGTGTGAGGTATGTTTCCTGTACTGAATGTATATGTAATTGAGAACAGCTAATAAATAATGTGTACTTTTCTCCCCTCCAAGCTGTATATTTTTCACTGTACCAACATTTTAAAACAGTAAAAAAAAAAAAAAAAAAAAAAGTAAAATAAATTTAATTTTAGAAGCTTCTGCTATCATAGAGATATTCGGCAGTCAGTGGTAACAGTAAACAGTGACTACAGGCCTGCAGTGATAAGTATGGAATATTTTGCATTCTAGATTTTCCCCATTCTTGCTGACTCCTTGGGCCACTCCTCACAGTCTAAGGAGTATGGGACTCTTTAGTCCATCTCCTGGATGGACACTTGTGGTATATTCATTCATTTTTTGATAAGCTACTTATCTACACTGTTGCATGGATGCCAGGGCCTATCCCAGCAGTCATTTGGCACATGGCTTTTGGAACTCATTCTGGACAAGGTGCTGGTCTATTGCAGAATGTTCACTCTCACATGTAGGCATTTTAGAAAAGTGGCAGTTAACCTGCTGCATGTTTTTGAGAAGTTGAAGGAAATCCATGGGAAGATCCCAGCAGATGCATGGCGGACATGTAGACTGCATGCAGAAGGCATGCCAGCTGAGAAGCTGAACCTCTTGCTGTGAAGTGGTAGTAATACTTGCGGTCTTACTGACACATCTCATTAGTTATTTCGTTCTAATGTTTATTGCATCAACTGCTACTTTGCAAGTCACTTTGGAGGTCGAGTATTTGACATTAACAATGTTAAGTAAATTAATTGGGGCACAGCTTTCAAATTCAGAGATGGTAAGTAGTTAAGGTGTAGCAGAACACTGATTTTTTTTTTTTTTTGTCTGAAATGACACTGTCAGATGATTTGCAAAAGCAGAGTGAGAGACCAGTTGCTATTTTATCTTAAAAGAAACTTAATAAAAACAAATAATTAAGAAGCTACATCTTGGCAGCTCATGTAAAAAGTAAATAAAAATGTCTCTGGGTAGTTTGCAAAATGCAGATAGGGTACTAAACTGCCCCCCCCCCCCCCTTCACAGAAACTAGGAGTTCAGAGTATTACCATTGTAAGTCATTGGAGAACCAATCGAGTAGTGACCTGCCTGTGTTATTTCACAAGAACACCAACTGCACTGTGAGAAGAGGACAGCCAGGCTGTAAAAATCATGTCAGCATGTAAGGGCACATGATACTGTTGTTGGGGGTATAACAAATAATGCTGTCCATTTAAAGTAATGCAGATTGATCTGTGCTGCACAGATTATTAAGCTGTAGTGAAAACCTTGAGGTGAGGTGTAAATACGAGTTTGCAACATTTAAAAAGAATATTTTTTTCCATTTCATTTTTACGCACTAGCTTCTCCAATTTGCTAGGCAGTCTGAACATGACACTGCAAAGTTCCCATTTTAAGCGCACTGTTTTGATACTCTGGTATTGGGTTGAAATGGTTACAGTGCGAGCTGCAACTTTGCCAGAAATATGTTCTCTCATGTATTTTATAATTTAAGTGCAAAACTTGAATTAATCCGTGCACGATTATTAAAAATGTGCTTTATTAGTCTTACTGCAATAAGTTAGCAAGCATAATATCTATTTAATTAATGCAGATTCATGTTGTTAATGTCTTTACTACTCATTTTGCTGTTTCATGCCCAACTGGGAGAACTGAACTGATAAAACAGGGCAGGATGCATGGGCAGTATACATCCGACCCCCTGATTCAGGTAACTCGTGTTGGTTATGGAACCAGAGGAACTGTGTTTCAGAACAACAGTATTTTTTCTTAGGCATGCTGTATTACAAATTTAAGAACAGAATGCAGAAGAGATGAGTAGTATTGTTAAATAAAATTAAGAATTCAATACACAGGAGGTTCAGATTCAAAAGTTTACTAGTGTACACCAGGAGGCAAAAAACGTACAAGTACAGAATTTTGTCTAACATGAAACGGGAAGCACACAAGTTTATATAGGTTTAACATTCAAGCTGTGCCCACCTTACTGATGTGATATGTCACAGGGCATCTACATCACTTTAGCTTACAGTCCTCTATTCATAAAAACTGCTGATGCTGTATATTTTAAAAAAGTTTTCCTCTGGTAACAATACGGCCTTGCTATCCACCTGGTCAGACATAATGTCTTTCTGTAAAGTTACTTCTTCAAGGTTTCATATGAGTTCGTATACAATAGCAGATTCAGTCTTTTAATACACATCTTTGTTCACTGTTACACTTTCCCACCAGCTGCATGCTATCTCAGTAACACATATACAAGGCCAAATCATCCCAGCAGGAAAGAGCAGAAGATTTCATTATTTCACATATCTAATTTCCTGACCCAGCAGATAATCACTTGTGAAAAGCATAAACATTAAAACTTGCTAAGCTAGCATCTGCCAGGGTTGAAGGTCAGCTTGCAAAAGCCACACTGCAGTTTCAAAACTACTTACATTTACACATGAATTAATCCTTTCTGTTATATGATTAATAGAATAAAATGCATTATATACTACTTTGCTTTTAAACTAGCATTTCTCATATATTCAGATACACATTTTTCTAACATTTTCCCCCCTATTAATACTTTTTATTCTATTTTGAAGTATGCATAGTGTCATTTCATCTCCAAACTTCTTCCACTTAGGATTTTCAGCTAGGTGAGTCATTCAATCTATACTTCAGAAAAAATGTCATCTGAGATCAATTTTTCAATCTCAATATCCTGATACAAAGTTTCAATAACAGATACATCAATAAAATCTTTGATTAATCTTTTCATGCAGGGAATTCCACAGGAAACACATGCTCCTATTAGGAGTATACCCACACAAATGGCAATCAGAATATTCATTAGGATGGAACCCCACCCCCCAAATAGATTCTGGAAAAAGTCCGTCAGTGGGTTTGGGCCTGGTTCAGTCATGGCTAATACTTGCTGAATTACCTCTAGGTGATTATCAATTTCATGCCTGTTGTCTGGTATGTACGCACAGCATTCTTCTTTGATAAGCGCGCACGTACCACCTTTCGCCGCTAGGGTGAAGTCAAGAGCCATTCAATTTTGCAGCACAACAGTTCTCATTGCATTCAGTTCATCAGTCACCGGGCGGAAAAAGTTGCGTTACTCATTACTTCGAGAAGTTTCAACAACTTCCTCAGCTCCCAGATCGATTTGACTGCTCCATATGCTGGGAATATTCCTGCCCAAGATATAACACTGTCACTCAAGTCCATATGAGTCAATTTACTTTTGCCTTTCACGGTATTGTGATCTTTCCAGCCAGCTTCAATCTTTCCAACTGGATTCACAGGTTTTTCAACTGGACCTTCGGGTTTTCTGGCTGCTTCTCTCACGTTTCGTATCTTACCCAAAGGTAATTCTGCAGTATGTCTTATTGCCAGAACCAAATAACCCAAAAAACAACTGCCGGACCAATTCTCAAGTAACCATTTATATGCCTTTTTCCCACAAATAAAATAACAGTTTTCTACTTTAGTACTAATACGCATTAGCCCTGCATGAAACATTTTCTGATCTATAACTGACAATTGTTTAAACAAAACAGGATTCTTGCGAATGTCATTCATGGTTGTTTTCAATGAGTTCAAATATGAGTCATAATTAGTATTGCAAAAAGTATTGCCATTACTATTCTTAATATAACATCGGTAAGATATGGTTATATTACAATTGCTCCAGCCCACCTGGAGAGTATCATTTCTGTAAAAACATACAATTCCTTTTTGTGTGACAGGTAAAAATAAAGCTATTTTGTCCTGTGATCTCACTGTTCCTGTATCGAAGAGTAAATTCTCCCAAGTCTCATTTATCCCGAAAGGGATAGCGGACATTATCAGTCCTCCATATGCTGTTGGTATAGCTGTACAAACCCAGCAATTTGAAATGTTCATAGTCTCTGCATATACACGCTTCATGGCTAGGTATGTGTTAAAATTTGGATGCCAGTCTATAGACGTTTCGTCACGCCTTCCCACTTTCACTTGTGTGGTTGTGTGTAGGATAAACCACAACAAGAGGAAAATTGTCACAATTACAGTCAATAAATGTATACTCAACAAAATGATTATGCAACATCTCTGGGGTTGATCTAGATTTCTATTCGCTTTGTTTTTGGCCATCTTGGTCTGGTTGTGTATCAGTCACAAAGTTTTTATCAAGTTGAAAGTTCTTTACCGGTTTGCAGTGTGTCAAATGAACCCAGGACGTCCTCTCGGCCACTCTAACTGCACTAGGCGTTGCCAGCAGAACCTGGTACGGTTCTTCCCACTTTGGACTCGCCCAATTCTTCCTCTTCGTCACTTTCAGCCAAACCCACGTCCCAGGGGCCAAGACTGCTTCTACCAGTCTGGTTGGTTCCTTATCTGAAAAAGAGTTGAACTGCAAAACAGATTTATTTGTTAACAGTTTCCTCATATAACTAGCTAATGAACTGTCAGCCTCTTGCTCTGCAGGTATGAGAGCTTTCCACTGAGGCACATAATATGCTCTCCCAAAAATCATTTCAAAGGGAGTCAAACCCTTCACGTTTGGAACCGTTCTCATACTCAGCAGTGCTAAAGGCAGACAGTGTATCCAATTCTTTTGGGTCTCCTCAACTAACTTCCTTAGTTTATTCTTAAGTATCCCATTGTACCTTTCCACCAGTCCTGCTGACTGTGGGTGGTAGGCACAATGGTTCTTTAAGGAGATACCAAAAAATCTCCCAAGTTGCTGAATTGTCTGGTTCACGAAATGTGTGCCGTTGTCACTATAAATCCTTTCCGGAATGCCAAATCTAGGGATTACTTCTTTTATCAGGGCATTCGCCACTGTTGCTGCATCCGGGTTTTTGGTTGGAAAAGCTTCTACCCATTTAGAAAACATGTCTACAATAACTAAACAGTATTTCTTCCCTTCACACTACTCAATTCTATGAAATCCATACAAATAGTATGGAACGGATATGGTGGTATAGGAAAACTTCCTTGCTTGGTTTTAAATGCCCCTTGTGCATGATGCTTGTTACAAGTATGACAAGCTGCACAAAATTTTTTTGTGTAGTTTGTGTATCCATATGTTTGGAATATTCGGTTTACTAACTGTACCATCCCCCCTGTTGAGACATGGCACTGCCCATGGCTCAACAAAGCTGCATATCTAAATAAATTAGACAGCAATATCAGTTTTCTCTCTTTGGAAATGTACAGTCCATTCTCAAGAATTGCACCTCGTTTTTTCCCATTTTTGTTTTTCTGCTTTTGTAGTAAGCATCTGCATTGTTTTTAACATGTCTAAATCTAAAATCTCAGAGGGTTGTAATTCCTCATTCAAAAGTAAAGTTTCTGAGTCTGACGCTGCTTGCTTCGCAGCTGCATCAGCTCGTGCATTGCCTTTCGAAATCTTATCCTGTTGTTTTGTATGAGCTACACATTTACAAATAGCTACTTTGGTAGGTAACTGAATAGATTCTAATAATTCCAAAATAAATTGCGCATGATTAATAGGTTTTCCACTAGATGTTATCATTCCTCTATTTTCCATTGTTGCGCAAATACATGTACTGTAGAAAAAGCATACTGACTATCAGTATATATGTTTACACACTTGTTTTTTGCTAAAGTACATGCCCGCGTCAAAGCTATCAATTCTGCTGCTTGTGCAGATAAGTTATGTGGTAAGGATTGGGCTTCTAAAATTTCAGTGTCTGTAACTACTGCATACCCCACCAGATTCTTTCCTGTAGGACCCCTTCTGCATGAGCCGTCCACGTAATATGTCACCTCGGCATTATCCAGGGGCATATCTGTGAGATCTTGTCTAGGTAAAGCTAACTGTTCAATTTCCTGCAGGCAGCTGTGTGGTGTGCCATCCGCAGGAGTTGGAAGTAATCAGAAAAAAAAAAAAAAAAAAAAAAAAAAAAAAAAAATTTCATCTGCTTTTACTGTACTTGTGTTTTTACCTACTTCTTTTTACTTTTGCATCATCTTAAAATACTCAATTGTATTTATTACTGCTTGGTGTAACTCATTCTAAGCCTTTTGGTTTAAACACTTGGGCTTCGGACCAGTTAGTTGTTTTGCACTGAGAGGTTTGTGGTCTGCACTGTTGTGGCAGAACAGGTAGCTTACATCCTTCTAGGTTGAGAACTGCTGATTGAGGGCTCAGTGTCTGTTATTCTAAAAGTGTATTAATTCTGGTTTAAGCACTTGGGCTTTCAAGCCAGTTATTTTACATTAAGAGGGTTCGTGGTCTGCACTCTTGTGGGAGGAGAGGCTGGACTCTGCCCTTCTGAGCTGGGAATTTCTGGTTAAAGGCTTATAGTGCATGCATATCTGAACTGTTTCTTACTGAAGTTGGTGCGCCTTGTTTGCTGTGGCATAGACTGGATTCGGGCCTGCTGGATCTAGCTTTGTTTGTGTAACTTGAGCACTAATCCAGACATTCTCTAAAGTATTCAATGGTATTTATTACTGCTTGGTTGTAACTTGATTAAAGTGTAGCTATCATTCAAGTCTTTTGGATTAAGCACTTGGGCTTCAGACCAGTTGTTTTACATTAGGAAGGTTTGTGGCAAGCACTGTGGTGGCAGGACAGGTAGCTTTCATCCTTCTAAGTTGGGAACTGCTGATTGAGAGCCCAGTGTCCAAGTGTATTAGTTCTGGTTTAGGCACTTGGGCTTCAGGCCAGTTATTTTACATTAAGAAGGTTCGTGGTCTGCACTCTTGTGGGAGAAGAGGCTGGACTCTGCCCTTCTGAGCTGGGAATTTTCTGGTTAAAGGTTTATAGTGCCTGAATATTTGAACTGTATCTTACTGAAATTGGTTCACCTTGTTTGCTCTAGCATAGACTAGATCCAGGCCTACTGAATCTAGCTTTGTTTATATACTTGTTGTTTGTTTGCTTGTTATTTCCCTGGAAGCTAATTCACCTAATACGCAACTTCTCAACGCTTCTGTGGATCACTAGTGATATCTGCATTGCTTACTGTACTTATTTCCTTGTTTCACTTGAAAGAAAGTTACTGTTTGTCGCTTTTGCATTTAGTTACTTGTATCACATTGCACTCAAGTTACCTGGCACTTGCTCACTAAAGCAATTATATAAGTCAGCACTAAAAATTAAAAGCACTACACCCTCACTCCCCACTGGCCCTTGTTTTCAATTAAGGATTTCCCAATATTATTCTAGCATGTCCAAAGGTCAGTTGTCAATCTCCTCTCCGGTCCAGCTGGTGAATCTGGGAATCTTGAGGCAATGTTATAACTGCCTCATGTACACAGACAACCCTCTCCTCCTCCCACATAACACAAATACTTGAGAGATGCAGCTATTTAGCCAAACTGGAGGCTGAGCTCTCTCAACTCAGGACTGGCAAGACCAGACAGGAGGAGAAGGCAACTACACACACCACAAAACCAGCCTCACATAATGCTACCACTCCACTGAATCAAACACATAAACACACAAAGACATACTCGGAGGCTCTGAGTAAAATTTACCTAAACAGCAGAGGCCTCCAAAGCAGACACCCAAACAACTGCTACCTCAAGACACCCCACAAGCAACACATAAACCACAAAAGCAGTGTGCAAAGCAGTCACAGCCCTTAAGGCCAAATACAACACCAAACATACTTGTCATAGGTGACTCCATAGTCAGACACACTGACGTCCCACTCACCAGGCTGAACAAGGAGAGGGTCACAGTAAGCTGCCTATCGGGCGCTAGAATCCGCCACATAACACAAGCACTCGGGTCACTCCACAGCAAGTACAAATATGACACAGTCATTGTCCATGCTGGTGTGAACGACCTGAGACGCACCTCCCTGGACTGCATGAAAAGAGACATAGAGGAGCTCTCTGATTATGTAGCCCAGGCAGGTATGACCCTAACCCTGAGCAGTATCCTTCCTTCACCAAGAATGATGCCACAATATAGAGACAAGATGATCAGCTTTAACAATTGGCTTAATGTCTGGTGTCATTCAAAGGGGATCCAGTGTCTGTCTGCCTGGGATGACATGCTTGACAAGCCACGCTGCTTCAAGGGACGGCTTGCACCTGTCACCCCTGGGATTCCGGATATTGGCTAAGGCTCTTGCCACCCCATAGTGCCTTTTTAGGCAAGGCTCAAATTCTAAACCTACCACCCTAGAAAACAAAAATGGGAAGAAATTGAGGGTAATGCTGCTCAATGCCAGAAGTCTAAATCTCAAAATGCACGCACTCGAGGCCCTTCTCAGTATGGAGAACATCGATGTCTGTGCTGTAACTGAAACCTGGTTCAAGGCTCCTGAGAGCACACCGGCACTATTAGGTTTTACCTCATATCATGCGTTCCGGCCCCAAAACCCGGACCACTCCACAAAAGGAGGGGGTGTATCCATATTCATAAAGGATACCCACACCTCCAGGTTGGTGGCAACGCATGAAGCTTCGGAAACCATCCAGGTGCAACTAACAATAGGCAAAACTGCTCTACAAATTGTAGCATGCTACAGGCCACCCTCTCAAACTCAGGAACCCCACACAGCCTTCCTGAAGACACTGGAGGGTATAAATGTATCTCCAAACACCATCATATTGGGTGACTTCAACTACCCGAATATAGACTGGGAACATTACTCAAGCCCTAACTTTCTAGCCCAACGGTTCCTGGAGTTCATAAATTCAAATGCCATGGAACAGCTAGTCACTGTTCCCACGAGAGGAGAAAATATACTAGATCTCATTGTCACAAACATGGGGACAAAATGCTCCACACCGAAGTATATCCCTCATTGGTGAGATCTGATCATAAACTAATCTCACTGGAAATCCACATCCCGCCCCCACCCCAAACAAAAGACCATAGTGAAGAACTTCTCTAAAGCAAACTTCACACTACTCAAGACTGGTGTGGTATCCTTCAAGGCCCCTGAGTCAGAGGAAACCACAACCCAAGCTGCGGAAGCCCTTACAAATGCCTTCTATGAACACCTCCAGGACTGCATGGATCAGGCAATCCCAAATAAAACCAAGACTCTTTCCACAAAGGGCAAACGTCCAGTCTGGTGGACCCCAGCCATTAACAAACTTTACAATAAGAGGAGAAAGCTATTACATGATAGAACAAAATCCATAAAAGGGAAGTCACCCCTGATCATTATTAGTAAAAAAATACGAGCACTCATAAAATCAACTAAGGCCAATTTTGAGAGAAAAATTGCCATGGATTCAAAGGACAATCATAAGGCCTTTTTCAGCTATGTTAGGAACCTGGGTGGAAACTCACAGATATGCTCAGAATTAGTCCAAAATGATACAAAAATCACTGAACCCACAGACATTGCCAACATACTGGCAGACAGGTTCAGTGCAAACTTCACCCCTCTCCCCTAAAGGAGAGATAACTATCCCAGCCGAGTGTAGCCTCCCGGACATCTCAAATGCGCAGGTGAAAGCTGCTCTCTCTAAAGCTAAAAACACAGCATCAATGGGACATGATGGTGTCCCCGGCTGTGTGCTACACGAGCTAAATGAGGAATTAAACCCGCACATAAGGCAGCTGTTTAATCTCAGCCTTACCACAGGATACGTGCCCAAGGAGTGGCGTACGGCAACTGTGGTCCCACTCCACAAAGGTGGCGCCTCTACGGACCCTGGTAATTACCGCCCCATAAGCTTAACAAGTCTAGTCTGCAAAGCTATGGAGAGGATCATAATGGAGCTCATAAACAAAGATATAGGGGACTTGCAGACATTGGACCCGACCCAGTTTGGCTTTGTCAAGGGAAGATCATGCCTTTTGAACTTGGTCGACTTCTTCGAAATAGTCACCAAGGCCATTGATGAGGGAAAGGCAGTCCATACAGCCTACCTTGACCTTGCAAAGGCTTTCGACACAATACCCCACTCGGGTATTGTAGAAAAACTTACCAGCTTAAATGTAAACCCATATGTCACAAGATGGGTTGCAAACTGGCTTAAGGACAGAACCCACAGGGTTAGAGTTGCTGGCGCTGTGTCAGACTCCAAGCCGGTCACAAGTGGTGTCCCACAGGGCTCGGTCCTTGGCCCCTATTGTTTGGCATCTACTTCTCAGAAGTACAGGCCAACATGGGAGGACTTTGGCTGACAAAGTTTGCAGATGACTGCAAACTGGGCCATAGTGGAAAGTGCATCGGACACGGATATCCTTCAGAAGGGACTCACGGAAACAGATAGCTGGTGCCAGAGCCATGGCCTGAAGTTAAACGCCAAAAATGTATAGTCATACCCTTCGGGAAAAACAAGGTAACCCCAAGCTACCATATAGGTGGCAATCCACTAAGCACAGAAGAGGTTATCAGGGACCTGGGGACCCAGGTTGACAGTGGCCTTTCTTTTGACACTCACATTGCTAAAGTGGTTAGAAAGACCTTCTACATTGCCCACCTGATCATGAAGGGATTCACATCCAGATCTAGTGAGGTCATTGTTCCCTGTACTCTTCACTTATCAGACCAATGATCGAAAGTACAATGCCCCATTCGGGATGTATCTCACCCGACATCTGCAGCAATTGGAGAGACCCCAAAAGTTCCTCACCAAAAGGATAAAGGGACTCCAAAATCTGTCATATGCTGCCAGATTGAAGAAACTCCAGCTCTATTCAGTCGCATACCGCCTGCTCAGAGGTGACATGTGCCTGACATACAAGGCCATGTCCAACCCGGAATTAATGGACATGCTCCACCTCAAAAATCCAAATCCACCAAAACCACTAGAGCAAGCGACTTAAACCTTAGCACGGATATAAATAGGACGTGCTGGAGGGATAGATTTATCACTCAGAGACTCCCTATGCTGTGGAATAAAATCCCGGTCCATGTGAGGCAGAGCACCTCGCTGACTCTGTTCAAGAGAAATCTAGACCTGTGGATGGGAGATCGTAGGTTTACCCCGGGAATCATCTCTGGGTCACTGCTGGACAGAGGCACAACAAACTAATGGGCACAGTATTTTTTCATATAAGGGGTGGCGTAAGCCACAATAATTTGGGCTAGGCTTATAAATGCCTTAGGGCAGATAGCCTAGTATAAACCTATGAACCTATGTTGATGGATTTAATGTCGTACATCGTTCAATTGTCATATGAGGTTGGCTCAGCAGTATAGTCATACATGAAAGATGTCTAGCAGGAGAAAGGTATGCCACTTTTTCTTGCAGTAAAATTATTGCAACTGCATGAGGCACTCTCAATGTGAGAGGGTGGAATAACACCACTGAGGCTGAAGCCTGTACTGCCATTGCAGCTGCAACTACTGCTTGTACACAGTGAGGCAAAGATCGCGCCACTGGGTCTAACTGCGATGAATAATAGGCTATGGGGCGTTGCTTGTCCCCATGTTGTTGCGTCAGTACTGACGTCATATATCCTTGCTTGCAATCTACGGTCTGAAAGAACCGTCTGTGATAATTCGGGAGTCCTAAAACTAATGAAGAAGCTATCAACTGCTTCAACCTGCAGAAAGCCGTTTCTGCTTCAGGTGTCCATTGTAAAATATCTTGTGCTGCCATTGGTGTCTTATATATCAAGTCAGTCAGTGGAGCAGATTCCAAAGCATAATTTGGTATCCAACTCCGACAGAAATTAGTTGTACCCAAGAAAGACATCATTTCCTTCTTGGTTGCTGGTTTGGGTGCTTGCAAAATTGCTGTTTTTCTTTCCTTGTCTGGTATTCTACCTTCATTGGATATTACATATCCCAAGTATCTAACTTGTTTTTTCCAAAGTTGTAACTTACTTTTGTTTACTTTGTGTCCTTGTGTTGCTAAAAATTTCAATAATGCTACAGTATCCTCCCTGCATTGTTGCTGGGTGGGGGCTGCTAGCAAGATGTCGTCTACGTAAAGTAGAATTTGACTACCTCCCGGTGGGGTAAACCCTGCCAGGTTGCTAGCCATTTCTTGTGCAAATATTGTTGGGCTCTCACAATATCCCTGTGGTAGTCGAGTATAGGTATACCTTTTACCCTGAAATGTAAATGCAAACCAATATTGACTATCAGGATGTATAGGTATTGAAAAGAAAGCGTTACTGATATCTACCACAGAGAAATACTTCTGTTGCGGTTCTAAATCGTTTAACAAAGTATGTGGGTCTGGCACCGTAGGTGCTCTAAGTATTACTGCATTATTTACAGCTTGTAAATCTTGTACCATTCGCCATTCCCCATTCGTGTTCTTAACAGGAAATAGGGGTGTATTACATGGTGAATCAGGAGATTCTACCAGTACTCCTTCTTTGAGCAATGCTGCTATTATAGGTTTGATTCCTATTTCTGCATCCTTTCTCAAAGGGTATTGTCTTTTCTGTGGTCTAAATGTTGACTTTGGGGTAATTGTAACTGGTCCTGCTGTTCGAATAAGTCCTACGTCTGACTTGCCTGTTGACCAAAGAGTTGTTGGAATTTCACATAAGGCTTTTTCTTCTTCTTCTAATAAAAATGCTAATCAGCTGTCCTCGCTAGATTGCAAGTGTACAGCTGGATGTGTCTGTGTCAACCAATTTAGTTTTTGTTTCTGTATCCCTTGTTCTGACGGTTCTAAATCAGTTTGTTTCTCCCATCTTGTTACTTTTTCTCCTAAGTCTGCCCATTTTACATTTTTGTTCTTTGTCAAGCTGACATGTGGTAATCGATTTGATCTATATAATGCAAGGAATTCTTGAGGTAATGAACAGCTAACTACACTGTTCCCCTCAGTATCCCAGTACAAAGTACGCAATACTAGTCTAGTTGCACGATTTCTGAACAATTCTTGCTCATACTCTCTATCAGGTCCTGGTGTAGTACAGTAGTATAGAGTACAGTGTAACAAATGCTGTCAATCAGTGTCGAGGGAGGGGGCTTTACTGATGGCTACGTTCATCAGTTCCTCGGTTACTGCCCCTGGACCAGTCGTGACTAGGTCCTGGCTGTACCAGTAAAAAGTTTCACCCTCCGACCGCACTACAAAGGTATCCATTTGTCTCTGTGCCTCCATACCGTGTACAGTTGGAACTACTGCTATGCCAAATATCTGCATAAGGTCCCTGCCCAATAGGTTTACTGGAAACTTTGCAGAAACAAGAATTTTACTTCTCTGGGTCATACCTGAAACAGGGTCAGTTATTGCTATATCATGGGAAAGTGGTTCCCTGTATAGCTGTCCGTTTGCGGCTTTTACTAGTATATAATCAGGTGATTCGGAATGTTCTGGTAACTTGGAGGGGTGTATCAAAGTCCGTGACGCTCCTGAGTCACACAGGAATTTGACTTCCCTTCCCTCCCCACCGGAAGTGTAACTTCCGGTTTCGTATCTGCTAAGTAGAGCTCTAAGCTCAATAATGCTAAGTCCAAAATTTCACTTTCTTCATCCTCCACATCTACTTGCACTTCCTCTATTCCTTCTATCACATTTACATTTGTTTTTTTGTTCATTAACTTTTCCTGATGATTTCTGACTTTCGCATGATGTTTCTTCACTATCATATAGTCAGTCCTCATCTCCCTTATCTTCTGTAATTACCTTTTTGTTTTGCTTACAATCCCTTGCTAGATGTCCCTTTTTCCCGCACTTGAAGCATTCACCTCTTTTTCCTCTCTTCAAAATCTTCTGATCGTTTGTCAGACTGTTTGTTTCCCTGAGCATTCTTCTTGCCCTTTTTACCTGACTGTAACACAAATACTTCAGCTCCGTCTTCAGCAGTGAAGACTTGCGCCTTCTTTTTCTTTTTACTATTAAAATGTCTTTCAGCATGTCTAGCGTATTCAAGTAAGGCTTGTAGCCTCCCTGTTCGATGGTCTATCATATGCTTCGTAATGAAGCTACTAATAGGTGCAATGCAACCTTTCAAAAATGCATTTTTCAATTGTTGCTCATACGGGGAATCATTTGTTTGGTTTTCAAGAACCGTCATACCGCTATGATTATTAAAACATTCCAATAATCTAGCATAGTATCCATCTACTGTCTCATTTTCCTGTTGTATGCATTGATTAATGCAAGTCCAGTCTGCTCTAGGTTTCCATTTCTCAGAGATTCGGTCTGTTAGACCTTTTCACTCGTTGTCTAATTCTGCGTCACTATGTGGGAGTGGTTTAAGCTCTGCATTACGAGGATTCCAGGTGCCACAAATCATGTGCCAATCTGGACCTATAATTTGTCTTACTACTTTTTCTACTTTTTCTCCATTCAAGTGGTAACTCAACCTCAGGCCTTGTAAATCTTCTAAAAATTTCGTAAAATTAGCTTTCGGATGGGGGATTCCCTCAGTAGCTTTCCGGATATCCTCCGGTGTCCATGGTCTATATACTAAGAGTGTTGGGTTTTGCCCTTCCTGTCCTGCCTGAGGATTTGAAACTTCTATAAGTGGGCATATTTTTTCCTCACTCTCATCCTGTAGGTTTCTCTCTATTTGATATGATTCTGCGTCCCTATGTATTTTACATGTTCGGGACCTAGTTTCAATAGGATCTCTAACAAATGGTTGTGGTCTTGCTGAAACTTCAGGATAACGCGGAGGTGGACCAGCTTGTCCACTCGCTTTATATCCTGAAAAGGGTAAGGGAGGGGGCAAGGGAGGAGGAGGAGGGGCTGTTGCTATTACCAAGTTATTATCTTCTTTGTCTAAAAATAATGTTTTTGAATTTTTAAGCTTTTGTTCTCTACGATTTGCTTCCTCAATCCACCTGTGTGCCTGAGGAATGCCTAATTGGCGTTGCTTTTTTGCCTGACCTCCTGCATCAGATTTAAGCTGCTTAAGGAGTTTAACTAGTGAAGTTTTATCTAGTTTACCATCAAATTCATATTTGTTAACCCATTTCGTATAGTACCTAACGTTATCAGAACGTTGTAATTGCATGTATTTTGCATCTTCGGTTAGGGGCGGATCTCGCGATGTTTTAGTGCACTGATTTCCCATGGCAAAGAAAATGTTACGTAACCCTTTTTATCACGTGATATCAAGTTCTCAGTTCCTTTTCACAGTTTATCTAGAATAACTGCCTACCTTATTCTGTTACCCTGATCTATAACCAAATATACAGTACTTCCTTTTGTCCCTGAACTGCAAAACAAATCTTGACAACAATATACTGTAACCTAGTCCCTGATCTAAAACAGAAAAAAGGCAAATTCTTCCTACCTGAGCCTCCGGTATTGAATCGTCCAATATCCGCTCTTCGGCCACAGATCAGAAATTGGCCAGCCTCTTTAAACGACAATTCAGTCGGAGATCTTTTCACCCAAGAAGAACCGTTTCGGTAACTTCTCCTGCGCAGTATTCAACCACCGGTAGACTCTGATCTGCAGCTATCCGAGGGAATTCCGGCTAAGAAGGACCAAACTGTTAAATAAAATTAAGAATTCAATACACAGGAGGTTCAGATTCAAAAGTTTACTAGTGTACACCAGGAGGCAAAAAACGTACAAGTACAGAATTTTGTCTAACATGAAACAGGAAGCACACAAGTTTATATAGGTTTAACATTCAAGCTGTGCCCACCTTACTGACGTAATATGTCACAGGGCATCTACATCACTTTAGCTTACAGTCCTCTATTCATAAAAACTGCTGATGCTGTATATTTTAAAAAAGTTTTCCTCTGGTAATAATACGGCCTTGCTATCCACCTGGTCAGACATAATGTCTTTCTGTAAAGTTACTTCTTCAAGGTTTCATATCAGTTAGAATACAATAGCAGATTCAGTCTTTTAATACACATCTTTGTTCACTGTTACACTTTCCCACCAGCTGCATGCTATCTCAGTAACACATATACAAGGCCAAATCATCCCAGCAGGAAAGAGCAGAAGATTTCATTATTTCACATATCTAATTTCCTGACCCAGCAGATAATCACTTGTGAAAAGCATAAACATTAAAACTTGCTAAGCTAGCATCTGCCAGGGTTGAAGGTCAGCTTGCTTCAAGCCACACTGCAGTTTCAAAACTACTTACATTTACACATGAATTAATCCTTTCTGTTATATGATTAATAGAATAAAATGCATTATATACTACTTTGCTTTTAAACTAGCATTTCTCATATATTCAAATACACATTTTTCTAACAAGTATCTTAAAAGTAGAGAAGAATGCAGTAACTTTTTAAAGTTTTCACCTATGTAAGGTGGTTGTCTGAAGTTCATTTGCAATCTTGATAATGGTACCTTTATCTTTAATTATTGTGGCAACATTTTGATGCGCATCTCTCAATGTCTTGTTCAGTGGTTGTAACATGATTTATCCTTTTTGAGTAACTTGCAGAAAATCTGTATGAATCAAAGCTGTCCAGCTGAAGGTATCCATTTGTGCAGTGCTAGCACTGATAGTGATTTTCATTTAACTAGTCAGCCTTATATGTTTACTAGGACAAAGATTAGCAATGAATGTATTTTTTTATAGTCTGATAAAGGAAAACATCACTATGATCAATCTATCCGCACATTGTTGTTAGAGTTATGATGCTATTAACTACTGTTTGTTCTATTTTTAGGGTGTGATCAGATAACAGTTACAGTGCTGAAGTTAAATCATATTTAACACATTTTAACTTATTTTGTAAAGCATTTTGTCAGTACTGTTTAGCAACTCAGTAGTATTACATTGGATAACAAATGATAAATTATCAGTTTTACATATTTATGTCAACACTTGAGATGTTTAGCATGGTTTTACAACTTTTGGCACAGTCTTAAGTTACCACATGTGCCAGCCTGTAGTTTTGTTGTTCATGGCATGCCAGATGTCCTAGTCCATCAAAATTGATTAATTGTCCTTTTCATATAAAATAAGTGATGGCAAAACGGTCTTTGTGGTGTCCTTTTTCCCCCCAGTCATAATAGGCTGTGCAGGAGGTATTTTATGGAGATGTGGCAACTTTGGGGTCTGATACTCTGTTTATAAAATGCATTGGTTGTCACCCAGGGAATAGAACACATTTTTCTGGAGCTCTTTCACAAGTCACTTAGCAAATATGGATAATATCTGTATTTCTAGTTATATTTCATCTCAACATGGGCTTGGAAGTAATCATGAAGATTGAATCATTTTGTACTCTGAAGTACAATTTACACTCAGCAAATTTAATGTCCACATCAGGTTACTTGTAATCTCTTCGCCCCTCACACCCCCCTAACTATATATTTTAACTCCAGGGTCTCACTACAGTGGAGAAGGGGGCATGTCACATTTTCTTGCCAATAGTACTTGTTGATCAAATGAAACTGTCACTTTAGTAGCAGTTTAAGTCTCTTGTCATAAATGAATGGCACCAGATGAGGTTGTGCACCATATGAAGTACATGCAGATTGGGCTTTACTGTCCTCATCTGTCAAAATGGAGAAAAAGGCATTTGTCAAGTCCAAGTTGATCTTGTAGATAGAGATCTAGGAACCTGTATTGACAATGAATTGTCCATTGATCATCATGTATTCACTGTTGTAAGAAGTCCTTTTTCATCTCGCAGCGTATATTTAAAGGTACAGTGTCCATTTTCAGTGACGTAATTGTTCCATTATGCTTGTCACTCATTAAGCTGGTCATTGAATATAATGCCCCTTTTTTGGTATGCAACTGTCCAAGCACTTGTTATCACAGCTGGAATGACCACAATGCTTTTTTCTTACAAAAAAAATCAAGGGCCTAAACAATTAAAAAAAAAAAAAAAAATGGAGACGGTCTAAAAATCTTGTGTCTCAGTATCATATAGGCAGTTTTGGGGGTGAAGTCTGCCTCACTTACAGAGCCTCAACAGACATCTGTCAGACCTATTACAGATCTGCAATTCCAGTGGTATCATAAAGACACACTCAAGGGACCTCAATCTCTTTTGTAAAAGCAGCTGAGGGATGGGTATATATCTCAGGGAATACATCTTCTGTGGAACCTTCTCCCAGTCTACATAAAGCAGAGTACTTCTGTTACTCTATTCAAACATAATTTGAATGAATGATAGGTAACTTCAAATTCATTCCTAGTTTAGCACCATTGGCCCTCATGGCTAGGGGAAACATGTAATTACCCCCAACATGTGCTTGTTCGGTCCCCATCTTTGGATATTCATGTTGCAAAATATAAGGGTTAATAATTACCATTGGAATGCAAAGTTATTCCTCACAGATCAGTAGCATAATAAGTATCTATGAACTCTTTGCTTATTTCTTAAACCTTTATAAAGCCTTTGACAAAATGCCAGGAGTGTGAACAATATGGGAATTTTATCTGATTAATGATCTACTTGCACATTACACAGTACTGAGTTAAAAATTGTTCCAGCAGGAGTTTCATGGGGGTTCCTCTTAAATGAAAATCTTGTACTGCTGATTTACTTCTGAGACCTAAAGTCTTTACCCAGTAAACAAAGTTCAGAATGCTTGAAGTTGAAACCTACTAAAGATTTCTAAGTTAGAAGACTGTGTACCGTTAGCATGCAAGATGCATATGCACACATTCATGTTCAACTACCTTCGCAATATTTTCACATGTTCCAGGTAGAGCAAGAAATCCGTCATTTCAAAACCTTACTCTTTAGACTTGATCTGTTTTATATTTCCAACAAGTGTGTAAAATCTCTTGAAAGTCATGTAGGAAATCAGATGATGTCCCCATTTACTTTATGTAAATGATTGCTAGATGGACACCCATTGAAAGACCAAAGGCAGTAATTGAGATCCACTGAACAGTGAAAATTAGTGGGAATAGAAGGAATATATGCTAATGTTGAGTCAATATCTCAGTGCTCGCTGTGTTTACAGGCACTGTAGTCTTGCAGAGTTAAAGTTGCAGGGATGTGCTGAAGGGGTGGCACAGCTCCCCCACATTGGGAGTACAGGGGGATGTACATCCATTTGCATGTCTATATACCTATAAGAAGCTATCCAAGGGTTTGCACACGTGTATAAATACTGAACACTTGCAAGTCAGACTGCCATTTTATAGTTAGCTGTTGAGATGTGAGCATGTACATATGTAAGCTCTGTTTATTAGTTAATTTATATTTAAAGATGCTGTCCATCCTGATGTGTTTCTCTATATTAAAGCATCTAAACGAAACCCCAAGTCTCCTTATTTGTAATGGAGACGAATGAGCGACATGGTGTCAGAACCGGGATGTCTAAAAGCCATGAAGTCAGAACCAGCACTTATAAAAGGACATGGGCTAGAACATGAACCAGAAGCAAAATCGAGCAGCACAGCCAATATACAGCAGTGAATCATTCCCACTATGTGCAAACTTCGTAAATCAGGTCAGAAACAAATTTCAGGCACTAAAACCTGCTCAATACTGTTTTCTTTCATATAACATGCAAAGGGGCATACAAAATGCTTTAAATGATATTTCCACAAACCAATATGTATGATATTGATAGTTATTTGAATTACTACTGAAAATGTTTGAAATAAAGAATTGCATAAAACAAATAAAATAAGGGGAAACTACTGCATTTTCTCAAAAACATATGTATTTTCGTATTAAGCAAAACCATTAGAGTTTTCAGAAGTGTGTAAAGTGTTTGTTTGTGCAGTGCGACAGTGAAGTTATTTTGTAAACTGCAGCCATTACAAGGCATATTTCTCAAAGTGCAGCTATTACATGGCATATTTTGCACAGAGTGTGCCCACTACAGAGCATATTTCGCAAAGTAAAGCATTTTGAAGCATTTATTGTGCATTTGGATATTGTTATAAGCTCACAGTACTGTTTCTTCATACATAATTACAAGGGCCATATTTTCAGTGTGTTTGTGTATACTTTGTGGGCATGGCAGACTGATTTTGGAAGCCCACTGCATGTGTTTGACAGTAATATTGCTGAGAACTGGAGAGTGAGCAAGAGTATGACATTTTCATACAAATGCACTTTTTCTACTTAATTTAGCTGAGTCAGAAGCTATAGAAAGGGAAGGTTCATTTGTGTATGCACCTGCTATTTATGCTGGAGAGGGAGAGAACCGTCATATTGTTGTACAGGCTGAGTCAAGAGGGGATCCTGAGTGCTTAAAATGTAAATTTAGAGAAGTGTGTAATCCCCAAATGTTATTATGGAGAGGCACTTGTTTTATACAAGGGATCAAAAGCCAGGTGAAACTTTTGCTGCATATCTAACTGACCTGAGAAGTAAAGCTAAAACGTGCAGATTTGGTGACTTAAGGGATGAGTTGGTAAAGGACAGACTTGTGTGTGTGGCATAAAAGATCATGCTATGAGAAAGATTTTGCTTCGTGACAGTTATTTAACTTTGAATAAGGCTGTTTAGATTTGTCAGATATACTAGCTTACAGGAAAAACACATAAATATGCTTACAAATGAGAGCAACTTTAGAAGACACAGTGATAAAGCTCATGTTGATAGTATGCAGCACGTGGTTAAAAGAAACAGGCCCAAGCACATGGCATCTACAGGGTTTACCAGGGATGGCTGCAAGGCTCCCCAGAGCTTTCTAGCATATTCCAGAAACTGTGCAGTCTTTGTGAAACATAAGAGTGAGTAAGCAAACAGTCTCAAGGGTTGGGGTGCGTGCTCACCTAATTTCATTACCAACTGTCGTAATTGTGTCAGCGATCATGAATCTAAAAGGGAGAAATGTTTAGCGTTTGGTCAACAATACCACAAATGTAGTAAATGGAATAATTTCAAAAGATTTTGTAAATCAAAAGGCCCTAGCACTTTCATTAAAAGGGAACACTTTAAGAAACAAGTTGATCAGTTAGACACTGCCAACCCCAATCTATATGTTGATGGTGTGTTGGTGCTTCATGACATGGTCAATGCAGTTGGTTTAAGGGCCAAAAATGAAATATTTTGTACTGTTCGGATAAATGGCAAACTCATAGAGCTCAAAGTTGATACAGACTCCAAGTGCAGTGTTATGTCTGCAGAAACATTTGCTAATGTCTGCAGAAACATTTGCTAGAGTGTGTAAAAGTGAAAGGCTTGATTTGGCAAGGTGTGCGAAACTTGTGTATGGAGGTGAAAAAATTCAAACTGAAGGCTCAGTTGTGCTTTCATGTTACTCAGCTGGGAGAAACTACAACTTCTTATTCTGTGTGGTCAAGAGGCATGTCCAGTCATTATTAGGGCTCAGAGACTCTTTGAAAATGGGACTACTTTTATTTAACAAGGAAGTCCACCATGTTAGCTTAAAAGGCCACTACTCCAATTTTGCCGAGTACATTTTTTTCTACCTATGCTAAACTTTTCCAAGACAAACTAGGCAAGCTTGCAGTTGTGTACTCCATGAAGTTAGACCCTGAGTTCAGTCCAGTGGTCAGGCCAGCACTTAAAGTTGCAGTAGCCATGCAGAACAGAGTTAAGGGTGAGTTAGACAAAATGGTGTGACAATTTGTGATTTATCCAGTTGAAGCTCCAACTGAATGGGCATCTTCCATGGTAGTAGTTCACAAGAAAAGCTCAGTTGACATCAGAATATGTATTGACCCACGGGATTTGAACAAAACATTAAAAAGACCTCCTAACCCAATGCGCAGTCGAAGAAGTCGCAGGCTTGATGCCAAATGCTACTATTTTTTCTGTCTTAGATGCAGCGATTTAATTTTGGCAAATGCAGCTTGATAAGATTAAAACTGAGAAGCATAGAATTGAGTAGCGTAGTCCAAATAAAGGTCTGCAGCATCCAGAGCTTCAGCTGCACGGTTTTAAACCCATTTTGAGGTATTCCAACTACAAGTTAACTGTTTTTTCTGCAAAAAAAAAAAAACAAAAAACAAAAAAAGGTTTTAAGCTTCTTTCCCGCCTTTTCTGTTACTAGAGTAGTCCTTATACAGATTTGCTGTATCCAGGACTGTTGTTTTTAAGTTTCTGAGTTCCCCCGACCTTTCTGTGTTAGAAAGAAGCTTTCCAGCTTATCATTGGGAGTGGTAAGCACTAAGTAGCCTATCCACCACAAGAGGAGTGGTTTCTGCCTCTGAAATTGTAGTTTGGCTGTTTGGGCAGTTTTTGTATCCCTTTCAACTGTCTGGTTTAAAAGCCCATGTTTGCTCGGGTTTGTGTGTCGCGAAGCTGGGGTAAACTATTACCGGAGCCGGAAAGTCTGCTCTTCAGTTTTCCCCTTAGATCTTGCTAGTTCTTTTCTCTCTTGCACTTTAATTAGCTTATTCACCTAGCACTTCATCAGGATTTTTGTAGCAGTTATTGTAGCACATGTAAGTGCTATCAGCACTAGATGGTCCTCTAAGGAAATGGCTCCAGTACTAAGTAATGATGACCATCCCTCCTGGCATGTCTATAGGTCAGTTTCCTGTGCTTTCTCCTATTAACCTGGTGAACTTGAGCATTCTGAGGCAGTGTAGCAACTGCCTCATGTACACAGACAAACCTCTCCTCTTATCTCCCAACACTCAGACTTGTGAGAGATGCACTTATATCTCCAAATTGGAAGC
Source organism: Protopterus annectens (assembly GCF_019279795.1). Taxonomy (NCBI): domain Eukaryota; kingdom Metazoa; phylum Chordata; order Ceratodontiformes; family Protopteridae; genus Protopterus; species Protopterus annectens. The sequence goes on from NC_056750.1 coordinate 238,124,537, forward strand.
CATGCACTCTCCAGCCAAGACCAGAATAGCTGGTCAGGAGGAAAAGGTCAACACCTGCACCATACCACATGGAACACACAGCCCTCCAGAACACCCACCATCACAGCCGTCACATAAAAACACAAACCACGCACCCACCTTCGCGGAGGCTGTCAGTAGAAATGTACCCAAACAGCAGAGACCTCCAAGGCAGAAACGCATTTGACCAGCACAAACCACAAGACACATAGCTCACCTACACAGTGTGCCCCTCAACAAAACAGCTTGCCCAATGCAATAATCATAGGTGACTCAATAGTGAGGCTCACTGATGTCCCACTCACTAGGTTGAATAAGAAGGTAACAGCTGTCTATCAGATGCCAGAATCCGACACACAACACATGCACTCAGGTCACTCCACAACAAGTGCAAGTATGACTCTGTCATTGTCCATGTGGGTGTGAATGACAGGAGATGCACCTCCCTGGACTACATGAAAAGAGACATGGTCGAGTTCTCTGATTATGTGGCCCAGGCAGGTTTGACCCTAGTCCTGAGCTGCAGCCTACCATCGCCCAGAATGATACCGCAGTACAAACAGAAAATGATTGACTTCAGCAATTGGCTAAGTGTCTGATGTCATTCTAATGGGCTCCAGTATATGTCTGCTTGGGATGACATGATTGACAGACCTCGATGCTTTGCCAGAAATGGCCTGCATCTGTCACCCCTGGGTTTCTGGGTACTGGCTCTTGCCACCCCTATAGTGCCTTTTTTAGGTGGTGTTCCAAAGAAAAAATTACCACTGTAACAGCTGTAAATAAATGCAATCTGAGGGTCATGCTGTTCAGTGCTAGAAGTCTAAATCTCAAGATGCACTCGCTTGAAGCACTCCTCAAAATGGAGAACATCGACATTTGTGCTGTTGCAGAGACCTAGTTTAAAGCGTCAGAAGGCACCCCTGCACTACCAGGCTAGAACTCGTTCCATACCTTTCGGCCCCAGAACATGGACCGAAGCTCCAAAGGTGGTGGTGTCTCCATATTCTTAAAGGATATGCACACCTCCAGACTAGTAGCCCAGCATAATGCGTCTGAAATACTCCAGGTACAACTAACATTGGGTAAGATGGCGATTCAGGTCGTAGCCTGCTAGAAGTCCCCAACCATATCCCAAGCCTCACCCCACATTCCTACGCACACTGGAAACTTAACATCCAACCCAACACTCTCATATTAGGTGACTTCAGCTACCCCTCCATCATCTGGGAAAACTACTCATGCACCAGTGCACTGGCCCAACGCTTCCTGGAATTTATCAGTTCCAGTGCCCTGGACTAGCTTATTCTTACCCCCACTAGAGAAAGCAACATTCTTGACCTGGTTATTACTAACATGGGCAACTGTTGCTCTACACCAATGGTCAGTTCCTCCCTGGTTAGATCTGACCACAAACTAATCACCATGGAAATCCATATCTCACCCCCCACCCCCACAAAGGTATCCACCATGAAAAACTTCTCCAAAGCTGACTTGGGCTCCAATCATGGCACCCATGCCAATGGAAAATAGATGCGTGACTACAGATTCATATACCAATGCACTGTGCGAACATGTACATAAATGCATGGAACTAGCCATCCTCAACAGAACCAAGATGCTCTCCTCCAAAAAAGGAAGCCAGTGTGGTGGTCCCCTGCCATTAATAAACTCTAGAACAGAAGGAAGAAATTGTTGCAGAAAAAGGTGAAGTCCCAAGACTGGAAAAATTCCCTTATTGGCCTCGACAAAAAGTTGACATCCCTCATTAAAACCTCCAAAGCCAGCTGTGAAGGCAGAATTGCGGCAGACACTAAAAACAACCACAAAGTCTTCTATAGTTATATCAAGAATCTCCATGGCAATACTCAGATTTGCTCTGAGTTACTGGACAGTGGTACTTCCTATACTGAGCCAACAGATATTGGCAACATACTGGCCGACAGATTCAGTGCGAACTTTACCCCTCTCTATCCCCTAAAGAACCAATTTCAATACTGGAAGAATGCCAGGCACCCAGCATTACTGTAGCACAGGTTAAAGCTGCATTGTCCAAGGCCAAGAATACAGCTTCCTTGGGACCCGATAATATCCCTAGCTGTGTTCTGTATGAATTACAAAGTAAACTGGCACCACATCTATGTGTCATGTTCACTCACAGCCTCTCCTCAGGCTTTGTCCCTACAGAATGGCGCAGTGCTGCAGTCATCCCTCTCCATAAAGGAGGGGTAACTACAGATCCTGGAAATTATCGCCCCATTAGCCTGACAAGTCTGATATGTAAGGCTGTGTGGCGCATCATCATGGACCTAATTAACAAGGATATAGGGACTCTCCAAACTCTAGACCCCACGCAATTTGGTTTTGTGAAAGGTGGATCATGCCTGCTCAACCTGGTTGACTTCTTTGAGTCAGTCACCAGAGCTGTGGATGAGGGTAAAGTAGTTCATACAGCCTACGTCGATCTGGCCAAGGCCTTTGATACCATTTCTCACTCTGGAATTATTGATAAACTCACCAAACTAGGCATCAACCCCTATATCATTTGGTGGGATGCAAATTGGCTCACAGATAGAACCCATAGTGTGAAAGTAGTGGACTCCGTCATGAATGGAATCCTACAGGGATCGGTCCTGGGTCCTCTCCTGTTAGCATCTACTTCTCAGAAGTCCAGGCCAACACTGAGGGACTCTGGCTGACCAAGGTCACAGACGACTGCAAGCTGGATGCCATTATTAACTCCCCAAGTGATGCAGACCTCCTACAGAAAGGCCTTACTGAAACCAGTGACTGATGTTGAAACCATAGCCTTAAGCGTAATAACAAAAAATGCGTAGTCATCCCCTTTGGGAAAAACTCAGTTCACACTAATTACCACATCGATGGAAGCCCACTGAACACAGGAAAGTATGTCTGCATCACTTGGGGAGTGATCCCCGGGGTGAACTTTCTATTACCCATCCACTTATCAAGATTTGGGAAATCTATTCCAGAGCATGGGCAGTCTCTGGGTGAGGAACCCGGCCCTCCAACATGTTCTGTTGATTGTGGTAATGAGGTTGAGGTCTCTGGAGGGTGTGGTGTGGTGTGGTGTGGAGGGATTGGGATTTCTTTAGATGTAGCATTTCTAACAGAGCTGGGTCAGGTATGGCTTTGTAAGTCAAGCAGAGATTGCCTCTAAGGAGGCAATATGAGACAGAGAATAGCTGGAATCTTTTGAGTCTGTCTGTGTAGGACATGTGTTTAATGTCTAGTGAGGTACATGCCAAATGGGGCATTATACCCGATGATTGGTCTAATGAGGGAAGAGTAGAGTGAGGCTATGACCTCTTTATTCCTGGATACAAAACCCTTGTAATGAGATGTGCCACATAGGACTTCCTGACCACAGTGGCAATGTGGTGGTCAAAAGAGAAGTTGCTGTTATCCTAAGTCCCCAGATCTCTTATAATCCTTGGGGAGTTAATAATAGCTCCCAGCTTGCAGTCGTCTGCGGACATGGTCAGCCAGAGTCCCTTTGTGTTGGCCTGGACTTCTGAGAAGTAGATGCCGAATAGGAGAGGACCCAAGACTGATCCCTGTGGGACACCACTCGTGACTGGTCAGCAGTCTGACTTGGAGTTCACTACTTTCGCACTGTGTGTTCTATCTGTGAGCCAATTTGTAACCCAGCTAGTGATACAAGGGTTGATGCCTAGTTTGATGAGTTTAGCAATAGTTCCAGAGTGAGGAATGGTATCAAAGGCCTTGGCCAGATCGAGGTAGGCTGTATGCACTGCCTTACCTTCATCCACAGCCCTGGTGACTGGCATGATCTCCCTTTCACAAAGCCCAGACTGCGTGGGGTCCAGAGTTTGGAGATTTTTATATATTTGTTAATCAGGTCCATGATGATGCGCTCCATAGCTTTACATATCAGACTAGTCAGGCTAATGGGGTGATAATTCCCAGGATCTGTAGTCACTCCCCCTTTATGGAGAGGAATGACTGTAGCAGTGCGCCATTCTGTGGGGACAAAGCCTGAGGTGAGGCTGTGACTGAACAGGGCACACAGATGTGGTGTCATTTAGCTTTGTAGTTCATGCAGAACACAGCTAGGGATATTATCGGGTCCCATGGAAGCTGTATTCTTGGCCTTGGGCAATGCAGTTTTAACCTGGGCTGCAGTAATTCTGGGTGCCTGGAGTTCTTCCGGTATTGTGATTGGTCCTTTGTGGGGGGCGGGGGTAAAGTTGGCACTGAATCTGTCGGCCAGTGTGTTGGCAATATCTGTTGGCTCAGTATGGGAGGTACCATTGTGCAGTAACTCAGAGCAAATCTGGGTATTGCTGTGGAGGTTCTTGCTATAACTGTAAAAGGCTTTGTGATTGTTTTTAGTGTCTGCCGCAATTCTGCCTTCATAGCTGGCTTTAGAGGATTTGATGAGGGATGTCAACTTTTTGTTGAGGCTAATAAGGAAGTTTTTCCAGTCTTGGGACTTCACCTTTTTCTGCAACATTTTCTTCCTTCTGTTGTAGAGTTTATTAATGTCAGGGGACCACCAGATTAGCTTCCTTTTTTTTGGAAGAGAGCATCTTGGTTCTATTGGGTATGGCTAGTTCCTTGCATTTATGTACATGTTCGTACAGTGCATTGTTGTATGATTCTGCAGTCATGTAGCTATTTTCCATTGGCATGGGTGCCGTGAAGTTAGCCACCTCTGTTTTTAAGAGTCCAAAGTCAGCTTTGGAGAAGTGTTTCAAGGTGGTTATGTTTGTGGGGGGTGTGGGTGAGACGTGGATTTTCATGGTGATTAGTTTATGGTCTGATCTGACCAGGGAGGGATTGATTATTGGTATAGAGCAACGGTCACCCATATTAGTAATAACCAGGTCAAGGCTGTTGCTTCCTCTAGTGGGGGTCAGAATGAGCTGGTCCAGGGCATTGAAATTGCTGCATTTCAGGAAGTGATGGGCCTGTGTACAAGAGTAGTTTTCCCAGTTGATGGAGGGGGTAGTTGAACTCTCCTAGTATGAGTGTTGGGTTGGATCTTGATAGATTCCAGGGTGCTTAGGAACGTGGAGTGAGAGTCTAGGGACATGGTTGGGGACCTATAGCAGGCTATGACCTGGATTGCAGTCTTACCCAATGTTAGTTGCACCTGAAGTATCTCAGACGCATTATGCTGGGCTATTAGTCTCGAGGTGTGCATATCCTTTATGAATATGGAGACACCACCATCTTTGGAGCTTCGTTCCATGTTTTGGGGCTGAAAGGTGTGGAATGAGTTATAGCCTGGTAATGCAGGGGTGCTTTCTGCCGCTTTAAACCAGGTCTCATTTACAGCACAAATGTCTATGTTCTCCATTTTGAGGAGTGCTTTGAGAAAGTGCATCTTGAGATTTAGACTTCTAGTGTTGAGCAGCATGACCCTCAGATTGCATTTATTTATAGCTGTTACTATGGTAATTTGGTCTTTGGAACACCACCTGAAAAAGGCACTATAGGGGTGGCAAGAGCCTTTGCCAGTACCCGGAAACCCAGGGGTGACAGATGAAGGCTATCTGTGGCAAAGCATAGAGGTCTGTCAGTAATGTCATCCCAAGCAGACAGATGCTGGATCTCCTTAGAATGACACCAGAAACTTAAGCCAATTGTTGAAGTCAATCATTTTTGTTTGTACTGCGGTATTATTCTGGATGATGGTAGGATACTGCTCAGGACTAGTGTCATACCTGCCTGGGCCACATAATCCAAGAGCTCCACCATGTGTCTCTTCATGTGGTCCAGGGGAGGTGCGTCTCAGGTCATTCACATCCACATGGACAATGACAAAGTCATACTTGTACTTGCTGTGGAGTGGCCTGAGTGCGTGCGTTGTCAGATTCTGGCACCTCATAGACAGCTGACTGTTACCTTCTCCTTATTCAACCTAGTGAGTGGGACATCTGTGTGCCTCACTATTGAGTCACCTATGATTACTGTATTGGGCAAGGTGTTTAGCCTTATGGGCTTAGGGTAAGGGGCACACTGTGGAGGTGATCTACAGTGCAATGAAAATGTATTTGCCCCCTTCCTGATTTCTTATTTTTTTGCATGTTTGTTACGCTTAAATGTTTCAGATCAAACAAATTTAAATATTAGACAAAGATAACCCAAGTAAACACAAAATGCAGTTTTTAAGTCATGATTTTATTTATTAAGGCGGAAAAAAACTACCCAAACCTACATGGCCCTATGTGAAAAAGTAATTGCCCCCCTTGCTAAATCATGAAGTAACTGTGGTTAATCACATTTTTGGGAAAGCTGAGTTCATTTTCACTAACCACACCCAGGCCTGATTACTGCCAGACCTGTTGAATCAAGAGATCACTTAAAATAGAACCTGTCAGACAAAGTGAAGTAGGCCAAAAGATCCCCAAAAGGAAAGACATCATGCCGCGATATAAGGAAATTCTGGAACAGATGAGAAACAAAGTAATTGATATCTATCAGCCTGGAAAAGGTTACAAAGCCATTTCTAAAGCTTTGGTACTCCAGCAAACCACGGTGAGAGCCATTATCCACAAATGGAGAAAACATGGAACAGTGGTGAACTTTCCCAGGAGTGGCCGGCCTACAAAAATTACCCCAAGAGCACAGCGACAACTCATCCAAGAGCTCACAAAAGAACCCAGAACATCTAAAGAACTGCAGGCCTCACTTGCCTCAGTTAAGGTCGGTGTTCGTGACTCAACCGTAAGAAAGACTGGGCAAAAATGGCGTGCATTGCAGAGTTTCAAGGCAAAAAACACTGCTGACCAAAAAGAATATAAAGGCTCTACTTTCGCCAAAAAACATCTTGATGATCTCCAAGACTTTTGGAAAGATATTCTGTGGACTGACGAAACAAAAGTTGAATTTGGAGGTGTGCGTCCCATTACATCTGGCGTAAAAGTAACACAGCATTTCAGAAAAAGAACATCATGCCAACAGTCAAACATGGTGGTGGTAGTGTGGTGGTCTGGGGCTGCTTTGCTGCTTCTGAACCTGGACAACTTGCTTTGATTGGAACCATGAATTCTGCTCTCTACCAAAAATCCTGAAGGAGAATGTCCGGCCATCAGTTCGTGACCTCAAGCTGAAGTACACTTGGGTTCTGCAGCAGGACAATGATCCAAAACACAGCAGCAAGTCCACCTCTGAATGCCTTAAAAAAACAAACTGAAGGTTTTGGAGTGGCCTAGTCAAAGTCTGGGCTTGACTCCAGTTGAGAAGCTGGGGCATGACCTTAAAAAGGCGGTTCATGCTCAGAAACCATCCAATATGGCTGAATTAAAACAATTCTGCAAAGAGTGGGCCAAAATTCCTCAGCAGTGATGTGAAAGACTCATTGCCAGTTATCGCAAATGCTTGATTGCAGTTGTTGCTGTTAAGGGTGGCACAACCAGTTATTAGGTTTAGGGGGCAATTACTTTTTCACATAGGGCCATGTATGTTCGAATAGTTTTTTTTCCTTAATAAATAAAATCATCACTTAAAAACTGCATTTTGTGTTTACTTGGGTTATCTTTGTCTAATATTTACATTTGTTTGATGATATGAAGCATTTAAGTGTGACAAACATGCAAAAAATAAGAAATCAGGAAGGGGCAAATACTTTTTCATTGCACTGTGTACGTCCTGTGGTTTGTGCTGTGTTGTGGTGAGTGCATTTCTGTCTTGGAGGTCTCTGCTGTTTGGGTAAAATTGTATTGAGTGCCTCTGCAAAGGTGGGTGTGTGGTTTGTGCTTTTATGTGAAAGTTGTGATAGTGGGTGTTCTGGAGGGCTGTTTCATGTGGTGTGGTGCAGGTGTTGACCTTCTCCTCTTGACCAGCTAGTCCGGTCTTGGCTGGAGGATGCATAGCTTCCAATTTGGTGAGTGCATCTCTCACAAGTCTTGAGTGTTGGGAGGTAAGAGGAGAGGGTTGTCTGTGTACATGAGGCAGATGTTCTTCGTGTTTCACTGTTGCAGTCATCACCTGTGGGCTATCCCTGCTGTTGTAGCTCTCGACTGGCCCGAATACCAGTGTCACTGTTTTTCTGTGTCAGCTGCTGTCACTTGCAGACTGATGTCAGGTAGTCAGTGCTATAAAGCAAGGCAGCCGATGCCATTACATCAGTCTTTCTTGCCGTGGAGCCCATAGCAGAAGTTTGCAAGTGTGCTAGTTGGTCGCTACCAGAGTTCGGATCACAGCTGAAAACTTTTAAAGCTGAGTACCCTGTTGGGAATCTCTCTTTCTTGCACTTAAACAGTGTCTGAAAAAATTAACTGTCTCGCCTGTGGAAAGCAAATCCCACACTGAGATTTCCATTCTTACTGCGTCACTTGTTTAGGACCAGACCACGACGTAGCCTACTGTTGGTTCTGTGCCCTCTCTAACGCGAGAACTATTCGTCGGAGAGCTCTTTTTCTAGATAGCTATTTTTGTCCTCCGTCTTCTCATATGGCGTCGGTTAACCAACCTTCAGCAGAACCTCTGAAAAAGCGTAAGGATAGAGACAGACCTCACAAAGCCAAGCTTCCAACGACTCCTCTGCTATGCAGGTCGTCAGTATTCCGAAATTCAGTGAGGAGCTTTCGCAGCCCCTGATGCCCGATGCGATTGCCATGCAGGCCTCTACCAAGACCCTTTTGGAGTCCCGTATACCACAGAAATCTTCTTTGTCTTCAGAGACTTTGGCTGCCTCTGCCTTGGTTGGGTCCGGAGCCATTTAACAGGTACCGTCCGAGGATGTATTTTGCACTACCAATTCGTCAGAAACCAACGTCTTCTCACCCGGCTACCACTAATCTTAGACTGATGACTTCTCTTAAGCCTAGAAGCCAGGCCACCCTTAGGAAATCTTCCTCTAGCCACCATCTTCCTCCCTCCCCTCCACCCCAGGCCCAGATACTTAAGATGGCGGAAGATCTTATTTCCCTTATCAGGGGCAGTGGCCTCTTCTAAAAGAAAAAGACTCCCTTCTCCGGAATTATTGACAGAGCAAGATTCTGAGGAATCAGATTATTCAGACTATTCTGCTTGAGGATTCAGATGCAGAGGAATCAATCCCTTCTGCTTCCCCACCAGAAGACTTTTCCTTTGGGGAAACCCTCCATACCATCAGGGAGCATTTCCAATAGGAATTTCAGGACTTCCCTCAGTCCAGGAAAAGGCTAAGAGAATTTCTAGACCTTCCTCAGCACAGACCCCTTGCTATCCCCCTGTTTTGAATATGGTGGATGGTGTTTTCCTTGAATCCAGTTTAGCCCCAGATGCTCTTTCTCCTGCTCCCAGTAAGCCTGACGGGTATTACAGAGTACCAGACACTCACAAATGCCTCTGCAGAAATCTTGCTGCAGACCCGGAGGTCATTACAAAGGGCCCCAAAGGATCTAGGGTAGTTCTGCAAAGAACCCTACTACTCCTGATAGAGGCCAGAACTCTGGACAGATTAGCTAAAAAAGTATACATCTCTGCAACTTTAGCCATCAGAGCTCTCAACTGTTAGTTCCATATGTTAAAATATCAACTGTACACTTTGGAACTATTAAAGCAAAAGATTTCTACCTTTCATGACTGTGCCAATTCTAAGGAGTTAGCAGATTTATTGCACTACACTTGTCAAGTAGTTAGGCATTCTTTACACTGCAGATATGATGCACTAGAAGCCTCTAGCAGGGCAGCAGTGGAAGGATCTGTCATTTTGAGACATGCATGGTTGAAGGAACAACCTCTACCTGATCATGTCAGGTCAAAGTTAATTGATGCACCTTTGGACAAAACCGCTTGTTTGGGGAAAAAGCAGAAGAGGTGCTCAAAAAATGGAAGACAAAGCAAAATCTATGCAAACAGTAAAAGATTTCTTTCAGGTTCAACCTACTAGATTCAGCAGGAACTTTCCCTCTAAGCACTGGTCCTTTCCTGCCACTAGCAGACAGGGGCAAACCAAGCCCTGCAGGGACAGGCCACCCAGGTCCGTATAGCAGGGACAACAGAGAACCAAGCAGTAGACCATATCCACCTTTAAGGCAGGGAGTTGTAAGCTGTCCCTCTATGGCAAAAACTCTCAATGACTCCCCCCACCCTCTCTGCCCTCCCTTCACCCAAAAGGTTGGAGGAAGGCTATCCCTCTGCAAAGAAAATTGGCTGGCTGTAACCAAGGACCAATGGGTCTTAAAGATAATTTTTCAGGGATACAAATTCACTTTCAATGAATTCCCTATTCCCAGAGGGTACCCAGACTTGCCACCAAATCAGTTGTCAGAGGCATTAAAACAAGTCCAAACTCTCATGTCCCCAGGGGGCAGTAGAACCTGTTCCCGCAGGTCAAACAGGTAAATGCTTCTATTCCAGGCTATTCCTTGTTCCCAGAAAGGAGGGCACTTGGCACCCCCATCCTGGATCTGTCCATTCTGAACACCTCCCTGCTGGTCCCCAAATTCAGAATGTTAACTTTGCAGCAGCTGCTGCCTATGCTGACAAAAAATGCCTGGTTAGTGACCCTAGACCTAAAAGATGCATACCTCTATGTCCCCGTAAGGGAGTCCTGCAGAAAATTCCTGCGTTTTCAGAGCAGGCTCACAGCACTTTCAGTTCTTTGCTGTTCCCTTTGGCTTATCTACTGCTCCCAGGGTTTTCACCAGATGTCTGGCCCCGGCCATAGCATTCTGCAGACAGAAAAACATTCAGATATAGCCCTATCTGGACAACTGCCTCATTCAGGCAGAGAGCAAAGAAAAGCTCCTGCAGGACTTACTTTCTGTCAAAACCCTTCTCACTTTCTTTGGATTCACCATCAACGAGAGGAAATCAAAGCAGACTCCTCCAGGGGTATCATCTTCCTGGGAGCTCTGCTGGACACAGCATCTCAAATGGCCTTCCTTCCCCCAGAGAAGCAGAGCTTCCTACTTCTCTACTTTACTCAGCTGGCATCCCAAAGTCACCTCACAGCAAGGAAGTTCCTGCAAGCCTTGGGATACATGGCTTCTTTCATCCTTCTGATTCCTCTGGCCAGACTGCACATAGATTCATAGGTTCATAGGTTCATGCTAGGCTATCTTCCCTAGGGCATTTATAAGCCTAGCCAGTGTGTGTTTGGCTTTCGCCACCCATTTTAAATTAATTTTGCTATGCCTTTTTTTGAGGTTAGTATACTGTGCCTCTGTCTTAACAGTGACACAGAAGTGATAGCCGGGGTAAACCTACGATCTCCCATCCACTCATCAAGATTCCTCTTGAAGAGAGTCAATGTGGGACTCTGCCTAACCTGGACTGGGATTTTATTCCAGAGTGAAGGGAGCCTCTGGGTTATGAATCTGTCCCTCCAGCATGTCCTATTTATTTCAGTGCTGAGGTTCAAGTCTCTCGAGCGTGGCTCGATGGGATTTGGATTTTCTGAGGTGCAGCATGTCCATTAATTCCGGGTTGGACATGGCTTTATACGTCAGGCACAGATCGCCTCTGAGCAGGCGGTATGCCACTGAGTAGAGCTGGAGTTTCTTTAACCGGGCAGCATATGGCATCTGTTTGAGCCCTTTGATCCTCTTGGTGAGGTACTTTTGGGGTCTTTCCAGTTGCTGCAGATGTCTGTAAGGTACATCCCAAAAGGGGCATTGTACTCAATTATGGGCCTGATGAGGGATGAGTAAAGAGGTACGATGACCTCCCCTGATCTAGATGTGAATCCCTTCATGATTAGGTGGGCTATATAAAATGTTTTTCTAACCACTTTGGCCACGTGGTTGTCAAATGAGAGATTGCTATCAACTTGGGTCCCCAGGTCCCTAATGACTTCTTCTTTACTTAATGGATTACCACCTATGTGGTAATTTGTGGGCACTTTGTTTTTGCCAAAGGGGATGACTATACACTTTTTGGCATTTAGCTTGAGGCCATGGCTCTGGCACCAGTTGTCTGTTTCTATGAGGCCCTTTTGGAGGATGCTTGTGTCGGCTGGAGAGTTGATTATGGCGCCCAGTTTGCAGTCATCTGCGAACTTGGTCAGCCACAGTCCTTCCGTGTTGGCCTGTACCGAGAAATATATACCGAACAAGAGAGGTCCCAGGACTGAGCCTTGTGGGACGCCACTTGTAACTGGTTTGGAGTCTGACATGGCTCCAGCAATTCTAACCATGTGGGTTCTGTCCTTGAGCCAGTTTGCAACCCATCTAGTGACACAGGGGTTTATATTTAAGCTGGTGAGCTTATCTATAATGCCAGTGGGGTATTGTATCGAAGGCTTTTGCGAGGTCCAGGTAGGCTGTGTGGACCACCTTCCCCTCGTCAATGGCCTTGGTGACTGTTTCAAAGAAATCGACCAGGTTTAAGAGGCAGGATCTGCCCTTAACAAAGCCAAACTGGGTAGGATCCAGTGTCTGTAGGTCCCCAATATCTTTATTTATGAGGTCCATGATGATCCTTTCCATAGCTTTGCAGACCAAGCTAGTCAGGCTTATGGGGCGATAGTTTCCAGGATCCGTTGAGGCACCACCTTTGTGGAGAGGGACCACTGTTGCTGTACGCCACTCTTTGGGTACATATCCTGTAGTAAGGCTAAGATTGAACAGTAGTTTTATGTTTGGGTTTAGCTCTTCTTGGAGTTCATGTAGGACGCAGCCCGGGACACCATCTGGTCCCATTGATGCTGTGTTTTTTGCTTTGGAGAGGGCGGCTCTTACCTGAGCATCTGAGATGTCAGGGGGGCAGCACTCTGTTGGGATAGATATTTGCCCTTTTGGTGGGGAGAGGGGGGAGAAGTTTGCACTGAACCTGTCAGCTAGGATGTTGGCAATGTCTGTGGGCTCGGTGTATTTTTTGTCATTTTGGACTAATTCTGAGCATGTCTGGGAATTCCCACCCAGGTTCCTATCATAACTAAAGAAAGCCTTATGATTATCCTTAGTGTCCTGTGCAATTTTTCTCTCAAAGCTGGCCTTAGATGATTTTATGAGTGCCTGTAGTTTTTTGCTAATACTGATCAGAGATGCCTTCCCTTTTTGGGATTTTGCTCTATCATGTAGTAGCTTCCTCCTTCTATTGTATAGTTTGTTTATGGCTGGGGTCCACCAGACAGGACGTCTGCCTTTGGAGGATTGGGTCTTGGTTTTATTTGGGATTGCATGATCCATGCATTCCTGAAGGTGTTCATAGAATGCATTTATAAAGGATGAGGAAACTTCAGTGGTACCTAAGGAACCTTTGGTGTCAACATTCTCAACCTCTGGAGACCTCTGTCCCTCTGAGCTCCTGTATAAGGGCAGAGTTGCTCTGGTGGGCAAGAGGCATGTGCCACCAGCCAGGGTCTCCTCTTCACCCACCGCCCCACAGGCCAGACCCTCACCACAGACGCTTCAGATGTCGCTTGGGGTGCCCACCTAGGGGGCAGGTGCACCCAGGGTCTTTGGTATGCCCAACACCTTCCCTTGCACATCAACCAGAAGGAAATGATTGCAGTACAGAAGGCTCTGACATCCTTCCAGCCTCATCTCGGGTCAGGGGTTCTCCTTGTCAAAACAGACAACACCACAGCAATGTGATACAGCAACAAACGGGAGAGGATGCATTCTTACCCCCTGTGCAGGCTAGCCACGAACCTCTGGCTGACTGCCTCATCCTTGGGTTTACACCTTATAGCCCAATACCTCCCAGGAATCAACAACACCCTGGCAGACCACTTAAGCAGACACATTGTGGATCCCCACGGATGGCAGCTCCACAGAAAAATCTTTAGCAAAGTCACTCAAGTGTGGGGAAACCCAGAGGTAGATCTCTTTGCTTTGCACCTCAACCATCAGTTAAAGAAATTTTGCACCAGGGAATATTACCACCTAGCATGGAAGGTGGATGCCTTAACCTTCACTTGGAACTCCGTCTTTGTATACGTCTTTCCCCCTCTTCCTCCTGTTCCCAAGGTACTCATCAAGATCATGGAGGAGAAGCCCAAGGCCATCCTCATTGCTCCAGTTTGACCCAGGCAGCATTGATACCCCCTGCTGCACAGCCTCACATCTCATACCCCCTGGCAGCTTCCCCAGATCCCAAATCTCTTGACTCAAGCAGGGGGGGGGGGTGCTACACCCAGACTTGCAGACTCTCAACCTATCAGCATGGCTGATACTCCCAAGGTAAGGGAAAGGCCCCTACTAAGCAAGCAGGTGCTGGACATTCTCACAGAGGCCAGTTGGCCAAGTACCAGAAGATCTTATGCAGGAAAATGAAAAAGATTCTGCTCCTGGTGCCAGGCCAGAGGGGCCAGTTCCTCCCTACCTGCTGTCCCTCTCATCCTGGAATACCTAGCGGAATTACTAAATAGTGGGCTCTCCTTCTCTTCGGTTAAGATTCATGCTTCAGCCATTTCTGCTCAGTTTAACACAGACCAGCCATTGTTCTCTCACCCTTTGATTAAACAATTCCTAAGAGGGGCTTCAAACATTAGGCCTCCCAGAAGTCCTCCCACTATAGCCTGGGATCTTAACTTTGTTCTGGAAAAACTGACCCTACTCCCCTTTGAGCCTGCTACCTCAGCAGAATGAAATTCCTCTCTTGGAAGACTGCCTTTTTACTGGCCATCACTTCAGCCGGAAGGGTTTCTGAGCTGCAGGCTCTGAAGGCCATTGAGCCCGTCATCATTTTCCATGCAGACAGGGTGGCCCTTAGGACTAACCCCTTCTTTATGCCCACCATACTAAACACTTCAGAAAAATAGATCAACTTCTTTTCAGTTTTGCCTTAGGAGCAGAGGGGAAGCCCATCTGTAAGCAGACCATCTCTAAATAGATATATCACCTCCCCCTAAGTCTGTTCGCACCCATTCCACTATTGCAACCTCCACTTCCACAGCATTCCTCAGAGGAGTCCCCACCAGGCACATCTTGGAAGCCTCCATCTGGACCTCTGTGCATACCTTTAAAAAGCATTATTACCTTCCTCTTTTCTCCAAGCTTAGGGCAGGGTTTGCATCTGCAGTTCTGCAGGGCCTCCTTACCCCTGCCTAGGTCTCTATACTATCCTACCACCCCTCTCTTCAGCTTTGGGGAATCTTCCCGCAGGTGATGACTGCAGCAGTGAAACACTAAGAACATAATACAGTTGTGTACACTTACCATAAATGTAGATGTTTGAGTGTATTTGCTGTTGCAGTCCTGGTTTCCCTCCCTCCTTCCCCCTTGTATCTTCTTTTAAGAGACATAAGCTTCTTGGAATGGTTGTTCACCACCATGTCTTTGGTGCCTTATCTCCTGGGGGTTCTGTTTGGTTAGGGCAAGAAAAACTGATGTAATGGCATCAGCTGACTTGCTTTATAGCACTGACGACCTGACGTCAGTCTGCAAGCAAAAGCAGCTGATGCAGAAAAACATTAACTCTGGTATTCGGGCCGGCCAAGAGCTACCACCGCAGGGATAACCCACAGATGATTGCAACAGTGAATCCACTCGAACATCTATGTTTATGGTAAGTGTACACAACTGTACTTTGCTGCACTGCCTCAGAATGCCCACATGCATCCGGTTAATAGGAGAACGCACAGGGAACTGCCCTTGAATCATGCCAGGAGGGGTGGTCATAACTACTAAGTACTGGAGCTCTTTCAATAATTGATGATAGAATTATATTTATGGAAGTGCCTGCATAATTTTAAGGAAGTATATTGTTAATCATGAACAATTTTAGTACATAAAATAAAGATTGGTGAAAAGTGAATATGTAAATGTTGAGACAGTAGCACCACGTAATGGAAATACCACAGATTATCCCTTATTCCACCAAATAACATCTCTTATAGATGGAAAAATATGTAGTATATCTATATTTCCAAAAGTTCATTTAAGCCATGCGAGATGAAAATCCAAAGCATGATAATCCATTTCTGTTCTTTGGCAGTATTTTCAGCCATTCCCCTATTCTGTGGTAATGGCTCATTTTATCAATACCTGTACATTTAATATCTAGTAATAACACTTGTTTGCTAACCAGGTAGGCGCATTGGACACGGTCCCTTTTCATGCATGACCCATGAGAGATGTTTAAGTGACTTGCTCAAGGTCATGTAGTAAGCAAATGAGGACTGAGGGAAGCAAACCTTGTAGCACAGAACTATATCACAGTTTTAACTCTACTCCAACTGATGTTACACCGGGATGCTTTGAAGTGTGTTTATGTAAAGCATAACTTTCTTTGCCACATTTAATGTCACTTAAATGTTCCAACACTGTCTTGTTTTCAGCTGGTGTGAAGTTTTGCCATCATAAAAAACTGAGAAGAGTAAATGGTTAAATAAATAATTCTTGTATATGAGACTGTCAGTGGTCAGTACTTATAAATTGGTTATTTTTAGAACTAAACCTACAAACAAAACAATGACCCCTTTCAAAATTGTACCATCAAAGGTTTTCTGCTGTTGAAAAATAGGCATATTAAATGCCGTCTTAAAAGTATTCATAATTCTGTGCAGTGGATCCACCCCTTCTGTAGGTAAATCTGCATGTCTGTGGAATAATCTTAGTAATGTCTTTGGCTGCTGCTGAACTTAAAATAGATATATGTGTATATTTTTTCAGCTATAGGTGATTTTCTTTGATCAAATGAGGCATGTTAAAGTAGATTTTTGTTTAGGTTGCAATATAGTATATTTCCACAAGGTGGTAGTATTGTCTCACAGATTTTATATATTTACTTCTGCTAATCTTTGTTTAATGTAAAAAAAATTTAAATTTTTATATTTATTTAAATTTATTTATTCAGTTATAGGGCGGCCGCTGTTGTGCAGCAGTTAGCATTGCCGCCTCACAGCAAGAGGTTCCCTGGTTCGATCCTCGGCTGGGGTGCCTTCTGTGCGGAGTCTGCATGTCCTCCCTGTGGTCGAGTGGGCTTCCTCCGGGTGCTCCGGTTTCCTCCCATTTCCTCCCACATCCCAAAGAAATGCTGTAGGTGAATTGGACACACTAAATTGGCCCTAGGTGCGAGAATGTGTGTGCCTTTTGTGGAAGGTTGGGCGCCGGGCTGGCAACTCAACACTGTAAACCTCCACTGCCAATCATGAGCGGACAGGTGATCCGCTGTGGCGACCCCTAACCGGGAAAAGCCGAAAGAAGAAAAAGGTTATTTATTCAGTTATATTGTCAGTTATTGATGTATAATGATCCCCTATAAAAAGGGCTGCTTGTTTCGATTACAGCATGCAATTACTGAAGTAGGTGTCATAAGACATAAAAAAATTACTTTGGCAATGTTGTCATTGTGATGTTTTCTGAAATTATGGCTGCTTTATAATTAAACATCAAATATTTAGCATGGTTGTGAAGATATGACTGATTATTATGAGTTTGTAGTGCTGGAATTTTATTGCTTCATGCACACCAGTTGCTTTGGAAGGCTTTTGTGAGAGTTTCATTAGGATTTCCAAAAGCTGCTTTTTATTTCACTGTAGTCTCAAGTTTATTTCAAAATTCCCATCTCTTTTCACTTCTGCCGTCAAAATCATTATGGTCTTTTGAGCACATAGTTCTTTGAAGCAGTACTTTTATATGATCTATCACTTTGGCAGAAAATTATTTGCACTTTTTTCATTTATTTCTGCCAGTGTAGACTAGATATGGGCCTAGTCTTGTCTGGTGCTTGTCTGTGTGGATTAACATTACTGTTAGCATGTAATTTTTTTTCTGGGTAGGTTCTTCAGTCTGTACGATGCAGGGCAGTAAAGGCAGTCTTGAATCCAGTTTGTTCAGGTGAACTGCACATTGTCATTTAATTACTTTCTGTTTTTTCTGTTGACCGCCTGTGTAAGATATTAAGCCTGCTAGCTAGGCATTATGTACATAAGTATTGCCTTATTTATATAAGCCTTGGTTATGTCAGGTTTTTTTTGGGTGCTAAGGATAGTTGCTAAATGTTGTCTTTGTTGCCTGTGTTCTAGGTGGCCCTTGGAGAAAGTAACGAGTTATTGGCTGCAGACTATGATGCAGACAAACTACCAAAAATGAAACACAGTACCAAAGGACTTGGTAAAGTTGCCCCAGATCCCAGCAAAAGTGTCACTCTGTAAGTACTGTATTTTATTGTCTCTTCACTTGAACTGTATTTGTCTAGTATGATGCTCTTCCATATCACGGTTGCAGTATTCATAAGATTAGGGATTCTCTGCCAAGGGTGGCCTGATGTCCGGCCAGTATACCAAAGCCTTAGGTTGTTTTTTAAGGTGTGTCATATGTCACAAGTATGCTCCTCGCATAGCGCAGGGCATAAAGATGACTTCCAGACATACCATCCGCGGAACTACTTTGCTGCTAGTCCGAGTGTCATGTCTTGATTGTCTGTCTGAATGCCTATGTTCTGTTTCTGGTTTCATAAGAGGTGCTTCGGGATCTTTTGACTCGAGATACTATTCAAGAGGTGTCTGTGTCTCAAAGGAGGGGGGGGTTTATTCCAGGATGTTTCTAGTACCCAGGAAAGAGGGTACTTGGAGACTAATTCTAGACCTTTCTCATCTGAACACTTTTCTGAAGGTGCCCTCCTTTCGAATGTTAACCCTTCAGACTTTATTCCCTCTGCTACTCCCTCAGGCTTGCATGGTGTATCTGGATCTCAAGGATGCTTATCTTCATATCCCTATTCATCCCCTTTTCAGGAAGTTTTTATGTTTCTCTATTGCTTCCTTGCATTTTCAATTATCTGCTTTGCCCTTTGGCCTCTCTTCTGCCCCAAGGTTATTCACCAAATGCCTCATTCCTGTGATTTTTTTTTGCAGGATTCAGGGGGTCCAAGTATTTCCTTACTTGGAAGACCTTCTTTTTCAGCCATCCTTTCCAGAGATCCTGTTACAAAATCTCTATTTTGCCATTTTTCTTCTTCAAAGCCTGTAGTTCACAATAAATTTCAAAGTCTTTTCTAACTCCTTTACAAATCCTTTCTAGGATGCAGGATTCAGACTGTGCCTATGTTGGCATCCCTGCCTCCTCCCAAGGCCTTAACTCTCATTTCCTTTTTTCAAACTCTTTTTCCTGTGATCTCTATAACAGCCATGGAATTTCTCAGGGCTCTGGGGTTCATGGCATCCACCATACCTATGCTCCTTATGGACAAACTCCACATGAGGAAGTTTGTCAGTGGTTCCTCAAGTCAGTTTGGCTTCAACATACGCATCCCTTAAAATTTGTAGTTCCTCCTCTACCTTATCTCAAGAAATAACTACTCTGGTGGATTTGGCAGTTATCTCTAAATCCAGGGCTCCCCTTTCATCCACCTGTTCCCTCTCTGGAGCTGTTCACAGACGCTTCAGACATGGGATAGGGAGCAGTTTTTGACTTCCTTAAGGTGCAGGGGGGGTATGGTAGTCTTCTCAACAGAAAGAGCACATGAATGTCAGAGATGAGGTCTCTTTTGCTGGCACTTCAGGCTTTTCATCCTCTTTTTCTCTCCCGGACCGCAGAAGGTGTTTACAGACAATGCCACAGTGATGTGGTATGTGAACAAACAAGGGGGGAGGGGCAAGATCTTATCTTCTTTGCCAATTAGCTCTCCTAGTGTGGGATCTGGCTATCCAGTGTCAAGTGACTCTTCAGGCAGTTTACATTCCCTCAGGTCAAAACATAGTGGCAGCAGGTCCTTTACTCAATCCCATGAATGGATGTTTGTGGACATTGTCTACCAGTGGGATACTCCTCAAATAGATCTTTTTGCCTTCCCTCTGAACAGACACCTTCCTCTATGTTGTGCTAGAGTCTCAGATCCTCAGGTTTGGAAGGTGGGCGCCCTATCATTTTCTTGGAAGGGGATGTTTCTTTGCTCTCCCTCTCCTTCCCCTCATTCCAAAAGTCCTGTTCAAGATTCAACAGGATGTTCCCAAAATTTTGTTGGTGACTCCCTTTTGCAGAGACAGCAGTGGTTGCCTCTTCATCTCCATTTAACCAAGGACAATCATCACAAGTTACCTCACAGGGTAGACCTACTCAAGCAAGACAAAGGATCTCTCATTCATCCTCACCTGTCCACTCTTTAACTGACACTGTGGGTGATTGGATTTTGATTCTTCATAGACACCTTTTTTCTGGGGACGTGCTTAGGGTTCTGCAGGAGTCCAGGAAACCCAGTACTAGGAAATCCTACTTATCTAAATGGAAGAAGTTTTCTACTTCGTGTCTTTGTCTTAACCTGGAAAAGGTTTTCTACTTGGTTTCTTTCCCGTAGCCTGGATCCACACACTGTGTGGAGGTTCCTTTGCTTCTTTCCTGTCTGTGTGAATTGCTCGATGCTGGGCTGGCCTACTCTAAGGTGCCCTTTTCGGCTATCTCTGCTTGTCTGCCTTTATCTCCTCCTTTGGCTTCTAGATTTGAAGCTAAACAATTCCTTAAAGGCGTCCTTCATATTAGGCCTGTTCCTCCTCCCTGGGATCTTAATTTTGTTTTGGAATACTTGACTCTGGGTCCTTTTGAGCCAGCAGCTTCAACTTCCTTCCAGCATTGCTCTTGGAAGACTGCTCTTTTGGTTATCTCTTATGTCTGCCAGATGGGTGTCTGAGCATCAAGCATTTATGGCTCGTCCTCCTTTTTGGTGTTTCATAAGGACAGGGTGTCATTGCATAAAGATCCTTCTTTTATGCCCAGAGTGGTGACTGAGTTGTCCCTTAATCAGTCTATTCATTTGACCACTTTTTTCCTTTTTCTGTAGTCTGCTAGTGAAAAGGTACTGCACACATTGGATGTGCATAGACAACTCAGATTTTACCTTGATAAGATTAAGACTATTAGGAAATCTGATTAGCTCTTTGTTTCCTTTCATCCTAGGTCCTTAGGATTAGCTGTGTCCAAGCAGATTGTTTCTTCTTGAATCTCTAAAGCTATTTCTTTTTTGTTATTTTCATTGTAAGAGACTCCTTTATTCTGTTAAGGCTCATTCTGGTAGAGCTGTGGCTTCTTCTGGTGCTTTATTTTTCAAGGGTTTGGATGCTAACTCTATTCTTGAGGCAGCTACCTGGACTTATTTGCATAGATTTACCAAGCACTACAAGTTGGATGGAATCTCCAATGCTAGAGCTGGTTTTGTTAGGGTCATTTTTCATGGCTTCCTTTTGGGCTTTACTGGTCCTTCCTCCTCCCAAGTTTCTTCCTGAGCTTTGGCACTCTCCCTAATGTTATGAATACTGCATCAGTGATATGGAAGGACACAGTAGAGTTGTGCAAAATCTCACCATAACAGTAGATGTCCTCCTCTTCACTGTTTGCAGTATGCACTCCCTCCCTCCTCTCCCTGGTCCATTTTCCTTCTGGATGTACTGGTTACCTTTCATCTTCCCTGGACTGGCATTCCTTCTGGGGCTGTCCGTTCTGAGGATGGTATGTCCGCACGTCACTTTTATGTCCTACGCTACGAGAGGAGCATACGTGTGACATATGGTGTACCTTAAAGCAACCTAAGGCTTTGGTATACTAGTCGGATGTTGGGCCACCCTTGGCAGGGGGTCCCTAATGTTATGAATACTGCAGAAGCGAAGAGCAGGACATCTACTGTTAGAATTTATACAAAACTGTACTTTCTAGTATCTTGGTTTAGTACATATTTAGTAACAGTGATGCTCTGATTGCTGTAACCCCCCCCCCCCCTTTTTAAACCAAATTTAAAATTGGCAGTACTAAAGTGAAAACCACAGAGTTTAGATGGAAGGTCTAACGTTGACCAGCAGGATATACAATTACCATATTTACCATTAAAACTTTTATTTCTGTATCATTAACTTGTAAATGCATTAGGTCATTTTACCCTTTTTCTGAGTTCATAACAGTACTTAGGAGACTGGGAAAAGGTTTTATTTACTTTATTAAGCAGGTCATTGGACTGGTCTAGAAGCCCTTTTCAGCAATGACCTAGTTACAGTAAAATCTAAGCAAAATAGGAAATGAAGTAGTGTATTGTGAAGACAAGTCAAGTTAAAAGTTTATATTATTGATGTGATGCTTGTTTGAAGTAGAGTTGTTCTAATTAGTCTGTCAGTCGTACAACAAGAATGAACTTTGCACCACCTGCAGCTGTCCCAGGTAATAAACTGTAGCTTTTTAATTGTAAACAAATAGGCAGAGTAATTACACAACATACTGGATTGTATGTGCAACCAATGTGGATGTCCATGTGTGAAATTATTTAAAAGGAAGTGACCAGAGATCTGAAGGGTTTACTGTTAGGAAGCTGAAGTTGGTTCAAGGTACTTTACTAATAAGTAATAAAGTGAGATGAAGGGGTACACAGCACACATGGCTAGGGCATTCGGGGAACTGCCCTTCTCCTAAAGACCATTGTGCTAGGAGTCTGTCATTTTGTGTGTGTGTGTGTGTGCATGCGTGTGAGTGTAGGCTGTGCTTCTAGACATAGTACAGCTGGTGAAGAAAGCATTTACAGCACAATTAGGAAAAAAAATAAAAAGGAAGATAGTCTAAGCTGAAAGTGTTAAAAAAAAATGGAATAAGTGCCTTGGAATCAGATTGTAGAAGTAGTTAACATCTCTTAGATGAATCTTCAACGTTTAAGTAATTGTTTTAGGAGGTGATGGGCAGGTAAAGTCATTGAATGTTTACTGTAGAGACTAGCGGAAAGGGAAGAAGTGATATAAGGTGATAAGAGCAGAAGCATGGATGTTTCAAAATAAGATAACTAATGTTTGGAAAAAAAAATGGAGGAAGAGCAAGAGACCAGTGATATGAGGCAGATAAAAACAAGGAAGGCTGTTCTTTTGGGAACAAATTGGTTTAGAATGATGATTCATGGACCTCAGTTTCTCAAATGGGTCCACTTTATTGCCCTTGGAATGTGCGCGAAAGGTAAGGGCCTCAATTTTGTGTCCAGGAATTTCCTATTAAACCAATAGTAAATGGACACCTCTTTCCCTTTCCTAAGCAAAAGTAGACATTGGCTGCAGGGGGCCCTTAGTGTGTCCTTCGAGTAGAATGGCTTTGGAGTGTTTTTTTTTCTCTGTGAGGGCATACCTATAACCGACAGTGTGATACTTTCCACAGCGTTTGTGCCAGAGGCCTTTGCTAAAACCAACTCCAAGGAAGAGTGCTGCAAAAGTACTTCTCCCATTCAAATGTTGCTGGACCTAGGGAAACCCTCGGCCTCAGTTAGGTTGTCACTGATTTCCTCATTCTTCCGTCAGGTGTTTTTGGATTGCTTATGCTACCGGGGGGGGGGGTTCTTGCAGACCTTGACCAAGATCATGGTGGTACAGGACCAGGCACTCCCCTGCTATTGAAAGGAGAGGTTTGGCTGATCAGCAGATTGTCTTCTGGATAAGTCTTGCACAGTGCAGACAGTTGTCTGTGTTATGCTTTAGGGCCTGAGCAGAAGAGGCACTGGTTATGAAAATCCTTTTTGTAGCTTGCTTTGTCAGTCTTGGTACAGTTATTAGTTTTCTGAATTTCTGCAGAATCACTGTCAAATATTTGCACAGTGCAAAAAAAAACTCAAGTAAATCAAAGTTTTAGCTATGTGGTATTTATCCAAAATGTTTAGAAACAGGCCAGCACTCAGGTTGACAATGCTGTGTGCAGCATACAAACTTTTGCTGAGTACAGAAGAAATATCTGTATATGGTGTCAGTAAAGTAAGGATACCTACCACTCGGTGTGCCTGATGTCTGGCCTGACTTTCAGAGCTAAACACCTTTTCTCCATATCCAGGATAACGTCTCCACAGACATCCTCACATACCTAGTGTGTAGATGGCATCAGGCCATGCCATTGCCAGTCCTTTTTTTTTTTTTTTTTTTTTTTGCCATGTTTTGTATTTGCATCAAGAGAGTACTTTGCAGTCCACTTTTGGTCCAGGCCTTTGACAACAGAACTTAGAGCAATTAAGTACTCTGTTGGGAATGTTTTATTCTAATTTCCAAGTACAATTTGTTATGCTAAGTAAATTTTAAAAATGTATCTCTGGGTAGAAGACTGCATGCACAGAGATGTGGATCATGACTTCTCAGAGAAGGCAGATTGTTGTATCTGCAAACAGCAGATGCCATGTAAAGACTGCCATGACCAGTGCATTTATTTCCTAGGTTTTATCACAGTGTAGTCAACTGCAGTATCTATTAGGGCTTTCATCCCAAGATTCTGAAGAAAAGGCCAAAGGCCCTGCATGTGTGCCAGACTGACAAATCATGTGGCTTTAAGCCAGTCTAGCGCATCTGCAGACCTGCAGTAGCAGGAGAGCAAGGAGATCCCTCGCAAGAGGAAATACAAGGAGAATTGTGCCCAAAAAAGAAGGTGTGGAGACTGTTGAAGTCTGTTGTTCTTTGAAAGCTGTTAGGTTTGAGGGAGTCTGCTCCATGGAGGCATTTGAGCAGCCCCCTGTTCTTGACATCTATTACCACTAAAGCATCTGGTTTCACCCTTTTGGAGGGCAGCATGCCTTCACCCCTAGCATGTCTTACTGGACTACAAACTATCCCTAGACATCTGTGTCATGTGCCTGCTCCCAGGCTTCCACCCTGAAACAGCATTTATTAAGGAAGGGGAGGGTAAGCTTCCATCCTGAAGAAGCACTTTATTATTAAGGAAGGGGAGGGTGGATTCCCTACAGTATTTGTTCAAGAAGATGTCTGTGCTCACATATCCAAACCCAAGTATGTCCACTTTTGGATTCACAAATTCCTGGCAACTATCTACCTACCTAAGATCCAGATACATGTGATACAGTCACTCATCACACCTAAACAGCTTGCTCTTGGTGGGTCACCCGATTACCCTTCCTCAGCCTTTCCTCCTAGGATTTGGGCTACGCTGGTTCAGTAATTCTTTCGGTTTTAATGCAGCTTCAGACAGATTCTAATAAGGCTGCGTTTTTGGAGTTTCTTTAGCTAAAAGGAGAAGGATATTTTTTCTGTAAGAGAGACTGATTTCTCTGACTCTGGACTCTGGGGAGGAGGAACTGGATTGGTAGCCCCCCCCCAGGTTAGTAGATTGTGAGGACACTTCGGCTTCTGACTTAACCCCTAGAGAAGATTTGAAGATTTTTGCCTTGCTTGTGAAGTCGCCTTCTAATGGCAGGAAATAGAGACCTTTACTTCCCAGAACAGGTAAATTTTTATATAATTGAGGGAACTCACTTGTATTAAAAATCCATTGTGCATCCAGGTAGTGTTCCTGGAAATTAAAAGGGGACAATACTGGCTCCAGACTCTAATAATCTTCCCAATGACAGAGAAAGTCGACTGTTTGACCAGTTTGAGGAAAAGTACATACTTCAGCAACTTTGGCTTTCAGGACACACAATTGGTAAACCTAGATTCTGAAGTGTCCAGCAGTGTGTCCTGAAAGTGACTCCAGGATGGTTTTGGGGGATATCTTATTAACCAAGCCAAGACTTTTGCACCACTAAGCAAACTTGCATTAAAATGTAGTTGCAATGCTATAGAGTATCCGGGGCTACCGCTAAAAGGTTACTCATCGATATTCTTGTCTGAGGACTTAGTTCCTTGTCTGAGTATGTGAGGGTACAACTCCTTAATGCCCCATTGGGTAAGGATTTGTTGTTTTGGCCCTCTGAATATATATTCAGAGGACTGCAAGACATTGGCAAAACTCTTGTTAGTTAAGCATATATCTCACTTTCTAATTCCCAGGAGCAGAGAAAACACAAACAACTCAAAAGTAGAAAGGCTACATACAATTGAAAATGGCAGCAAGAGAACATGGCTCAGTCCCAAGCAGGGAGCAGCTGTAGCTTCACTAGCATCCTCCATCCCCACACCCTAGAAAACCCCATCCTGGCTGCTGGCCCTTGGCCCCTAACCTCTTTACACCACCTTGTCCCAGAATAGGGTCTGGTTGGCATTCTCTTATAAACACTGGTCAGACATAAACACAGACCAATGGGTCTCACAGATCATATCTAGTTCATACGAACTTAAGTTTCTGGCCAGACCAAAAAAAAAGGTCTTTCATCAGTACCTTAGAACCAGAAATTTTTAGTTGCTTTCCCCCACCAGAAATTTTAGCATAGGGAGTCATAGACCCCATACCATCATGGCAGGAGACAAACTGGTTTTACTCACGTGTGTGCCTTATACCAAGAAAAGCTGAATCATGGAGCTTCATTTTAGACTTAGAAAGGGCAAGCAAGTTGTTAGACATTTCAAAACTCAAAATGTTTAATTTTTGCTTCCCCTTGACACCCAGGCTGTCATGGTGATAGTAGACCTTAAAGATGCCTACTTCCATATCCCCATCTTCAAAGGAGAGAGGTATTACTTAGGGTTTGTGGTGAAGTGCCTCCTTGTCCTTTGGTCTAAGTACTGTGCTTAGTGTTTATACAAAATGTATGATTCTAGTGACAGCACACAGCAGGAAGAGTGTATCCGTGTCTTCCTGTACCTGGTTGACAATCTGACTGAGGCACAGAATCAGGAGGACATGCAGGGGCAGGCAGTACATTTCACCCTTCACTGCTTCAGTAGACTGACATTCTCCCTCAACAGGTAGGCATCAAAGTTTGCAGTAGCTATAACTATGGTCTTCTTTGAGGCCCTGCTAGACACCACCACAATCAAGACCTAATGACCACAGGAAAAGGAGGCTTTCACCATCCTCTTTTAAGACTTGAAATGGGAGGGGGGGAGCTATAACAGCCAAACAGTATCTGAGCATTTTAGGCCATATGACATCCACTACATTGATGGTACCCCTGCCCAGACAATCCACAAGGAAAATACATTGGTTCCAAATGAATTAATGGGACCAGCATTGTCTCTGGTACTGGAGTTTACCATCCCAGCCCTGCTTTCTATTAAGAAGAAGCTAAAATAGTGGGTGCAGCTACTACAAAAGAACAGGGGCTAGCTCTTCAGAGAGTCTGCTCTAGAACTTTCTTTAACTAAGAATACATCAGATATATGCAGGGTGCCACATTTTGTGAGTCCCAGGGAGAGGAAGTGGCACATAATCAAGGAGGTAATGTCTGTCATTTGAGTTCTCTTAAAGCCTTTAATGCAGTCTAGAAGCTGTGGATCCAAATAATGGTTGTCATTCAAGTTTGGACCCTGAATGCCATCACAGACAGCACAACAGTATGTGATACATAAACAAGAGGAGATACACTCTTACCTTCTTGTCAAGCTAGCCTTGTAGGCTTGGGAACAGTCACTAGAATTAGATTATTCTGAAGGCAGCATATAAACCCACGCAGTAGAACTCCACTTAAGTATGACCTCAGCGGATTCATACAAATGGATGGTAGACAGGGCAATGTTTCCATATCTTATGGATAAAAGGAGTGTGAGGCTGCCAGCCCAGCTGTCTGGAATTTTGTAAATGATCATGTGTCATTTGTGAAATTAATATGATCCATAGACATGTCTTACAAATGTAAGAGAACTATATGTTATGTGGATATTAAACTACTAGTGCAGAAGTGTGTGTTGAACTGTATGTTATGTACTGAGTTTCAGTAATGTAACCATGGTGTACCCTACTGGGAAAGAGCAAAGTTAACTTGCAAACTTCAAGAAAATAAGTTGAAATTGTTTACGACTGTGCTATAAAAGTTAGTTAATGCAAAGAGACAGGATGTCTAGTTCTAGAGGTTTTTCTATTGTCTTGAAACAGAAATAATTGCTAGGTTTAAAATGTAAAAGTGTTCAACTGTTTTACACCTTCCAATTTTAGGCAAACTACTGAGAGATTACGTACTTCTCACTCAGAGATGTTAAAAATTCTCTATCTGTTAGCCTGGGAACTGAAGACAGGTGACAAATAGTGATGTCATCCTGCTGACCCAGCAATAATGTTTTGATATTAATTTGGGAACTCTCTGAGACTGTGCATTTTGTATTTGTCTTTGGACCTACAAACATCCATCTTCAGCACTTCTGCCGACAGGAATATAGTAAGATTTGTTTAGATGTTTTTTGTATTTATTTGAGACTGTCCTGCAGTGTTGTTCAAAAATATTTCCTTTGATTCTGAACTCTGTAGTCACTGTGCTGTTAATGAATATTGTCTTATTCTTTTATTATTTATTATTAAATATATTTAAACCTTTTAATTGTGGCTGACTTGCTTAGAGATATTTAAGCTCTTGGCATACTCTCATGTGTATTTGGTGACACTGTATAGGCCACTCCTAAATAGCCTTGAAAGTCTTGGTCACACTTACCATTTGGATAATACTAACATTACACAGCAAGATTGGTCAGCCTTTGGGAAGGGTCTTAAAGTAGCTGATAAGAGGTTCTGGTGGCAGTGCTAATCACCTTATGGTCTGGGCGGAAGGAGGCATAGCTAGTAAACCTGTGCGAGCCTTTCCCAGGTGTTTGTTTGTGTATAAATCAAACCTCAAAGTATATGTGTGTGTCAGCTACTTGGGCAGGGACACGAAGCACTGGTTGGACAGAGTGAGTGCTGGGCGGACTTGGCTTGGAACTCTGGCTAAGGACTCAACTCTGTAGCTGTGCCAGTGGGGAGTCTTATTGGGTATCTGGAGAAAGAGTGAGAAACCAGCCCCAGACTGACTATGATCTCTGTGTGCTCTTAAGGGAAATTGTACTTTACTGTGTGTGTACTTGTCATCCTTCTAATGTGTATGTCCCTCACTTGTACTAGTGGTGAGGATTGAGGCCCTTTACTGGGCCAGTGCAGGGAGGGCACAAGAAGTACGAGAGATGGACCTTGTCTGAGCAACTGTCAGCTGAGGAAATTCTGCTCTGGGGCACCTAATAAGCTTGGGCAGGGGATGCTTCTCCCTGATGTTGATGTGTCTGTTTCTGTATGCTTTCACTCTTGTACCTTAGCTCTCCAGGATAACTCATAAAAAATGAAGCCAGAAATAGTTTTAATTACCCTTTTCTGGTCAAGGCAGCACTGGTTCTCCCTGCTGCTTCAAATAGCCAGGGAGAAATCCATGCTGCTGTCTCAGTATATAAACTTTCTGAGACAGTGCAGGGAGTCCCTGGTGCATCCCATACTGGCAGCATGGAGGGAGTGAGCTCTCTTACTCTTTGGTCATCCTTATTCTTAGGAAGTGGTAAAAATCATAAGGTAGTCTAGAAGACAAAGAAACAAGAACAAACACGTAGGTAAACCAGGCAGGATACAAAATGCAAAACGGCAGTGAAAAAGTCCAGAGCCTGGAAACGTTGACGTAAAATGCATTTATTCCAAACAGGAAAAAAAATCACAAAACCTTTGGGATCAGCCCTTCATCAGTGTGACACACTGATGAAGGGTTGATCCCGAATGTTTGGTGATATTTTTTTTTTTTTTTTTTTTTTTTTTTACTGTTTGGAATAAATGCTGCAATGTGAAGTTGTTAAATCTCGCCATTTATTCTCACTGATGGGTTCGGAGCCGATCCTCGGCTCCGACACAGCCAATAGCAAAGCTCAAGGTTTGCCAGTAGCTCGACACCAAGCCCCTTATCCCACAATGCACTGCTGGAATTATCTCAGATCTAGTTTGCCACGGCAAGAGAGATCTCGGTGATCCAGCTAGCTCGGACCATTTTTGAAAAATACAAAAGCAAGTCTATATAAAAAGTTTTCCTTTTTGTTTTAAAAAATAGTGTGTGTTAGTATTAGGTCTTTTCATAATATAATCTATAGTTATAAATAATTATAAATAGTTTAAAAGTTAGTGCCTTGTTGGCTTCTTCGTTTGTGTGGGCCTTTAGCCCTATTTACTGTTATTTGTTGTTGTGTCTTTCGGCTTTTCCCGGTTAGGGGTCGCCACAGTGGAACTCCGATCCGCTAATGATTGGCAGTAGATTTTTACGTGCCGAGTTGCCAGCCCTGACGCACAACCTTCAACGAGGGTACGCCCATTCACTCATGTCTCCAGACAGAAGACGCTCTAGCTGAGAATCGAACGGGACAACGTCTTACTGTGAGGCGAAAGCGCTACCGCAGCACCACCACCGCAGTTTTACTCTTATTAATCTTTAGAATAGTCGGGCTTTTTTTCTGTGGGCCTCTTTAGCCTTATTTTTCTAATCTATAATTACATTGTTATAGATAGTGTCCGGATTGGGCTTAGTTGTTTGTGGATCTTTACTAGAGTAAGGACTTTATTACCTTTTGCAGTTTACTGTTTGTTTTATTTAAATATGTCTGATGAAAAAGAGAAATCCCATCCTAAATCGGGATTTAAAAAATGCCCAGATTGTGGGCAGAAAATGTCCGTCACTGACGGACACATTCAGTGTGTCTACTGTCTGGGGGCTAAACACCTCCAAGACACCTGCAGCATTTGTCACTCCTTTTCTTCAAGAGTCCTCTTGGAGAGAAGGAAGAAACTTATAGACAGAGGATTGCTACAGCAATCTTTTACTGAAGTGTTGAGTAGCCATGAGGGTACTAGTACGCCCTCCAAATCCTCAAAATCTAAATCTTCAGACAAAGTGACAAAAAAGGCAAGCATTTCAGGAGGAGGGTCATCAGTTCCACAGACATCGGAACTGAGTGTACCTTTGATTTGGAGCCAGCTATCGGTACTGGAGCCGGTCTCTGAAGTTCCTTCTTCCCCTCTGCTCCAATCAGCACCTTCGGTGCATTCGGCTAAGTCTTCAATCAGCCTTTCAGATTTGGACATGGATCGGCTAGTGCAGAAGCTTTTACAGGCACCAGGACATGCCAAATTGTTGTCGGCCCCGACCAGCTTGTCGGTGCCGAAGACCACGGAGCCGGATCTGTCTACTCCTCCTCCTCCGAGCCATACTGGACTCTCGGAGCTGAAGGAAACTGAGCCCTTGGTTGTCGAACCCTTGGAGCCGATACCCACACCGGTGTTATCGGCTCCATCTACTCGGATGTCCTCGGCGCCGACAGAGGACTCTAGGAACCGACGCTCTCCCATCGGGTCCAGGGAGGATGGTCAAACCAATTTGTCGGTACCGACTCTTCCTCTCGGGGCTCCGGCTCGGATGAGCTCGGCTCCTACCTCGACCTCGGAGCCCAGGGTTTCGGTGCGGGAGGATCGGATCTGTCCACTCCTTCTCATCGGAGCCATGGTGCCTTCGATGCTATGAGGAGAGTTTTGTCTCCAAAGACAACGTCAGCATCGGTTTAGCTTTCCCTCTCCCCCCTCAAGCTCCTGTGTCTGCTTCTTCATCTACCGGTTCCTCTAAGCGTAGAGACCCTGAGCCTCAAGTACCCCCACAGGGCATCCCCTACTCTTCTGAGACCTCCACCAATCCCCCCACTGAGGAGGTGCCCAGGAAGAGATTGTGCAACAGGAGGCACTTAGACTCCCCACAGGAGTCCTGGACATCTAACACGGACTTAGATGAGTCAGAAGGGTACCCTCGATCCCCCTCTGAGGATATCTCCTTTGCAGAGATACTTAGTCAGAGGGATGACTGGCAGTCCAAGACCCCTACTGAGGATGAGTCCGTGCTCTTGAAGGCTTTTGGGTTTCAGCCTTCCACTTCTTGGGTGTCTCCATCTTCCGACGAGCTCATGGAACTGATTTCTCGTAAGGCGTGGGAGTCACCGGAGGCCATGGAACCTGTTTCTCTTAAACTCAATAAAATTATGTCTGTCTCATTGGACAAGCCATTTTTGACAAAGGGAGTGTCTGTTGATGCCATGGTCGTAGCTGCAGCCACCAAAAAGGAAGTATCTGAGACATCCACCTCTGTCCATCCCCCTAACAGAGATTCTAAGGTCATGGATAGATATGGGAAGCGCATGGTTTAGTTCAGCGACTTTTTCTCTGCGATCACTGAACTACTTAACCCATTTTACGAGACTACAGAGAGATGATCTGAAAGAGCTAGGAGATACTGTCCAGGTTACAGTAGCTGCAGGGGTGTCCGACAGTCAACACCCAGCTCGCTACCCTAAACTCAGTGGTAAACTCGTCCATGCGTCTCATATCCTATGCAGCTGATGGTTCGAGTAGAGCCGCTAGTTCGGGCATTGCTCTTCGAAGACAAGCCTGGATGCGTTTCTGTTCCTTTGCGGTACCCTTTAAGTCTTCCTTTATTAATACCCCATTCGATGGCTCATCACTGTTTGGGCCCAAAGTAAAGGAAACTTTAACCAGGTGTGAGCAAGGAAGGCAAGGCCTTATCTGCTGTTGGAGTCTGTTTTTTGACCCCTACTTGGCCCTACCCCAAGGACCCTAGGGGAGGGAAAATGTGGTTCTGAAAAGCACAGGCAGCCTTTCAGGACACATGTGGAGAAACCCCCTCTAGAGGCAGAGGAGGGGGTTATAACGGAAGACGCCACCCCCGCGGCAGAGGAGGTCCGCAGCAACAGGGTGACTGGGATCAGTTCTCCGGTCAACCCTACCAGCGCCCCTGAAAGGGGGCCCGGCTGTTTGGCTCTGGAGGCAGTCGGGGGTCGCTTGTCTTTGTACCCAGAAGCTTGGCTAAACATAACATCAGATACTTGGGTACAAAGCATCATTTCCAGAGGATATTTCATTCCGTTCTCTTCCCCTCCCATTCCTGTAAAGAGAATCTCAGATGTTCCACCCAATCTCAGGGAACAAACAATCATAGAGGTCCACAGCTTGCTAGAAAAGAGAGTCATCCAGCCAGTCCCAGCAGACTAAGTTGGATACGGAACTCACTCCCTATTCTTTTTGGTACCAAAGGAAACAGGGGACTGGAGACCTATCTTGGACCTCAGCAGACACGACCAGTTCGTAAAGAAAGAGAAGTTCCAAATGGTCCCGCTTCAGTCCATTCTTCCCTTCTTAGGGAAAGACGATTGGATGTGCTCCATAGATCTCAAGGACGCGTACTATCACATAAAGATGACCAGATGCTCCAGAGATCATCTGCGCTTCCGGCTGGGAGCCAATCATTACCAGTTTCGAGCCCTGACCTTTGGTCTCACTACAGCAGAGGCCTGTCACCAAAACAAGGGACTATCATTCATTCCACCCCCTGACACCCAAACCCTGACTACAGACGCATCAGATTATGCTTGGGGGGTGCATCTGGCAGGGAGATGCATTCAGGGCCAATGGAGCCAAAATCAAATGCACCTACATGTCAACCAGAAAGAGATGCTAGCTGTACAGAATGCTCTGACAGCCTTCAAGGACTATCTTCATCCAGGACAACTACTGATAAGACAGACAACACCACAGTCATGTGGTACATAAACAAGCAGGGGGTACCCATTCCTACCCCCTTTGCAGACTAGCCATGGCTTTGTGGAACATGGCCTTGATTTATCACATACATCTACAGGCTCAATTTTTGCCAGGAAAGCAAAATACTCTGGCAGACGAACTAATCTTATGGACCCACACAAATGGAAACTGGATCCACAAATCTTCAGAATGTTGACACGCAAATGGGGGAGCCCAGACATAGATCTTTTTGCCTCACCCCAAAACTATCAGTTGGACAAATTCTGCACAAGAATTCATCACAAAAAAGCTTGGAAAGTGGATGCTCTATCCTTCAGCTGGAAAAACCTATCAGTGTATGCCTTTCCCCCTCTGCCTCTGCTCTCCAAGGTCTTACTAAAAGTCAGATGGGAAAAAACAAAAATGATTCTGATTGCTCCAGTCTGGCCTCGCCAACACCAGTACCCGCTCCTACGCAATATGTCACACCTTCCTCCGTGGTACCTGCCTCAGACTCCTTATCTACTGTCTCAGCAGAACTATCAAATTCTGCACACTCTGTTGCAAACTCTGAATCTTGCAACATGGCTAATCAACTAATTTCACCAGTTACATCTGTCAGCAAATCTGTGATGGATGTCATTTTGGAGGCTAGAAGGCCTAACACTAGAAAATCTTATGCTGATAAATGGAAAAGATTCTGTGCCTGGAACCAGGCACAAGGAGTAGGCAACAGCAATGTCCAATATTCCTCAGATTCTGCAATATTTAACTGAGATGCTTCACAAGGGCCTATCTTTCTCTTCCATAAAAATCCATGCCTCTGCCATTTCAGCTCATTACAACACAGATCCTCCCCTCTTTTCTCATCCCCTGCTAAAGCAGTATCTCAGAGGGGCCAAAAATTTAAGACCTCCCAGGAGAGCACCAACTCCTGCATGGGACCTCAATTTTGTGTTGGAAAACCTCACCCTACCTCCTTTTGAGCCAGCTGCTACTGCAGACATAAAATTTCTCTCTTGGAAGACAGCTTTTCTTTTAGCAGTCACTTCAGCTTGAAGGATTCAGAACTACAGGCTGTCATGGCAGTGGAGCCTTTTATTATCTTTTACCCAGACAGGGTGGCGCTCAGGACCAGTCCATCCTTGATGCCTAAAGTGGTATCTAGTGTGGCAGTAAATCAGGCCATTCATCTGCCAACGTTTTTCCCAAATCCACAGAACAAGGGTGAGCGGATTCTGCATTCATTGGATGTACACAGACAACTAAGATTCTACTTGAACAGGACAAAATCTCTAAGAAAATCTGAGCAATTACTGGTGGCATTTGCTGCAGGGGCAGAGGGAAAGGCCCTTTCAAAGCAGACTATTTCAAAATGGATAAGCCATTGTATTCGTTTCTGCTACATGCAGCATGGTAAACCTGTTCCCAAGGGGATCAGATCCCATTCCACCAGGGCTGCATCTACTTCTGCAGCCTTTCTCACAGGGGTTCCTACCAGAGACATTCTAGAAGCGGCTACCTGGAGCTCAGTTCATACGTTCACCAAACATTGCCATTTCCCTCTCTTCTCTAAATCCAGAGCAGGTTTTGCCACTGCTGTCCTGCAGGGCCTTGTAGCTGCTCCTAATGCTCCATCCTCCCAACCATAGCTTTGGGATTCTATCCAAATGTAATGACTGCAACAGTGAAACATGAATATAGTACAGTTGTATACACTTACCATAAATGTAGATGTTCAAGTGTATTCACTGTTGCAGTCCGGGTTATCCACCCGCCAGCCCCCTGTTTTTTCTTTTACTTTGCTCAAAAGCCTTTTTGTGTATTTGCTTTTATTTGGAGGTATATTTGTTGTATTCTAAATTACATGCATATATATTTATATATATTTATATTTTGCTCGCCATTTGGGGGGCACCTGACATCTGGGGCAAGAATAACTGATGAAAATGGCATTGGCTGCATGTTTTATACCCCTGACGTCATGGAAGAAGGGACAGCAACCGACGCAGGACCCAAGACTTTGTTAATCAGGCCGACTGAGGGCAACCTGCCAGCAGATTACCCAAATGTAATGACTGCAACAGTGGATACACTCAAACATCTACATTTATGGTAAGTGTACACAACTGTACTTTCTAGGTTTTAAACTGGATTTTGTAAATCACAGTAAACATAGTAGCTATCAAATTTGTAATGTTTTGTAAGCAACTTACAATATACAGTGGATATAAAAAGTGTACACTCCCCTGTTAAAATGCCAATATAAAAAAAAATGTGACCCCAATAAATCATTTCAAAACTTTTCCCACATTTAATGTGATCATTAACCTGTACAATTCAATTGAAAAACAAACACATCTGTTATGGGAAAAAATATAAAAAAATAAAAAACATAAAATACGCTGGTTGCATAAGTGCACACACCCTTAAACTAATACTTTGTTGTATGTGTACACCCTTAAACTAATTCTTTGTTGAAGCACCTTTTGATTTAATTACAGCAGTCAATCTTCTTGGATACACACCTGCCCTCAGTTAGAAACTCTGATTAACCCCAAGTAAAGTTCAGCTGTCCTAGTAGGATTTTCCTGACATTTACTCAGTTGCCTGCTACAGTAAAAGCCATGATTTGCAGAGAGCTTACAAAGCATCAAAGGGATCTCATTGTTGAAAGGTATCCGTCAGGAGAAGGGTACAAAAATTTTTCCACAGCATTGGATATACCATGGAACACAATGAAGACAGTCAACAAAACCTGGAGAAAATATGGGACAGCAGTGACATTGCAAAGAAATGGATGACCCTCCAAAATTGATGGAAAGACTAGATGAAAACTGGTCAGGGAGGCTGCCAAGAGACCTACAGCAACACTAAAGGAGCTGCAGGAATTTCTGGCAAGTACTGGTTGTGTTCTACATGTAACAACAATCTCCAGTATTCTCCATATGTCTGGACTATGGAGTAGAGTTGCAAGACAGAAGCCTTTTCTTGCACACAAAAACATCCAGGCCTGGCTAAAATTTGCAAAACAATACATCATCTCCCAAAAACGTGGGAAAATGTGTTATGGTCTGATGAGACCAAGGTTGAACCTTTTGGCCACTATTCCAAAAGGTACGTTTGGCGCAAAAACAACACTTTGCATCACCAAAAGAGCACCATCCCCACGGTGAATCATGGTGCTGGCAGTGTCATACTTTGGGGTTGCTTTTCCTCAGCTGGAACTGGGGCTTTAGTCATGGTGGAGGGAATTATGAACAGTTCTAAATACTAGTCACTTTTGGCCCAAAACCTTCAGATGTCTGCTAGAAAGCTGAAGATAGAGGAATTTCACCTTTCAACATGACAATGACCCCAGGCATACATCCAAATCAACAAACGAATGGCTTCACCAGAAGAAAATTAATGTTTTGAATGGCCCAGCCTGAGCCCAGACCTAAATCCAATAGAAAATCTGTGGAGTAACCTGAAGGAGGGCTGTGCACACGAGATGCCCTCCCAATCTGACAGATTTGGAGCGCTTTTGCAAGGAAGAGTAGGCAAATATTGCCAAGTCAAGATGTGCTATGCTGATAGACTCCTACCCAAGAAGACTGAATGCTGTAATTCATAGGTTCATAGGTAGGTACTAGGCTATTAGCCCTAGGGCCTATATAAGCCTAGCCAAAAAGGTACCCTGGCTTTCGCCACCCAAGATGATTATTTTCCTGTACCCCTGTCGAGCAGAGCCACAGAGGTGATCCCCGGGGTGAATTTCCTATTTCCCATTCAATCATCAAGATTTTTCTTGAAGAGTGCTAATGAGGAGCTTTGTTTGCTAGAGATAGGTAGTTTGTTCTAGAGTATGGGAAGTCTCTGGGACAGGAATCTATCCCTCCAGCATGTTCTGTTTTATTGTAGTGACAAGGTTTAGGTCCCTAGAGCATGTAGCTCAGAGGGATTGGGATTTTTTTAAGTGGAGCATGTCCAACAGCTCTGGGTTTGACATAGCTTTGTGTGTTAGGCAGAGATCGCCTCTGAGTAGGTGATGTGCGACGAAGTAAAGCTGGAGGTTTTTGAGATGGTCTGCATAGGGCTTCTGTTTGAGGCCGGTAATCCTGTTTGTGAGGTATTTCTGCAGCCTGTCCAGTTGTTGTCTTGAGGTACATACCAAAAGGGGCAGTGTACTCTATAATGGGCCTAATGAGTGATGAGTAGAGGGGAACAATGACCTTTTTTCCTGGATGAGAATCCTTTTGTGATGAGGTGTGCCACGTAGAAGGATTTCCTGACTACTGTGGCGATGTGATTATCAAAGGAGAGACTACTGTCCACCTGTGCCCCAAGGTCTCTTATGACACTTTCTGTAGTAAGTAGACTACCACCTATGTGGTAGCTCATGGGTACAGAGTTTTTACCAAAGGGGATGACAATGCTCTTTTTGGCATTGAGCTTGAGGCCATGGCTTTGACATCAGGCATCTGTCTTTGTGAGGCCCTTTTGTAGGATGTCCACATCGTTAGGAGTTTTGATTATGGCTCCTAGTTTGCAGTCATCTGCGAACTTCGTTAGCCAAAGATGATCTTTGTTGGCCTGTACTTCAGAAAAGTAGTTTCCAAACAGGAGAGGACCCAGGATTGAACCCTATGGTACTCCACTTGTCACTGGTCTGAAGTCGGATTTGGAGTCTGCAACTTTCACAGTGTGGGTTCTGTCAGTGAGCCATTTGGCAACTCATCTTGTGACATAGGGAATTATACCTAGTTTAGTGAGTTTATCGATAATTCCAGAGTGGGAGATGGTGTCAAAAGCCTTGGCGAGATCTAGATAGGCTGTGTGAACCACCTTACCCTCGTCTATGGCTTTGGTGACTGCTTCAAAGAAGTCTATCGGGTTTAGGAGACATGATCTGCCTTTTACAAACCTGAACTTGGTGGGGTCCAGAGTTTGGAGATTACCAGTGTCTTTGTGTATAAGATCCATGATGATATGTCCCATGGCCTTGCAGACCAGGCTTGTTAGGCTAATGGGACAGTAGTTCCCAGGGTCCGTGGTGGCTCCCCCTTTGTGGAGTGTGATAACTGTTGCTATGTGCCATTCAGTGGGCACAAAGCCTGAGGTGAGGCTATGATAGAACATGGTGCTTAGGTGGGGTGCTAGTTTATTCTGCAGTTCGTGTAGAACACAGCCTGGAATGTTGTCAGGTCCCATGGATGCTGTGTTCTTGTATTTGGAGAGTGTGGTTTTTACCTGTGCATCCGTGATTACAGGAAATTTGCATTCTTCCGGTATAGAGATGGGCCCTTTAGGGGGTGAGAGGGGGGGGGGGGTAAAGTTAGCACTGAACCTATCTGCCAGGATGCTGGTAATATCAGTTGGTTTTGTTTATTTAGTGCCATTGTGCTTGTAACTCAGAGCAGATCTGAGTGTTGCCATTGAGATTCTTGACATAGCTATAGAATGCTTTGTGGTTGTCTTTAGAATTAGTGGCAATTTTGTTTTCATAAGTAGCTTTGGAGGATTTTGAGGGATCTCATCTTCTTACTGAGGCTGACCAGGGAGTTCCTCCAATCAAGGGATTTTACTGTTTTTTTTCTGCAGCAGTTTCTTTCTTCTGTTGTAGAGTTTTTTATGGCAGGGGACCACCAGATTGGCTTCCTTTTTTTGTAGGATAGCATCTTGGTTCGGTTAAAGATAGCATAATCCATGCACTCATGTAAGTGCTTATAAAGTGCATTTGCGTAGGATTCAGCAGTTGTACCTCTATTGTCCGTCTGCATGGGTATCGTGAAATTTGCCACTTCTGTCTTAAAAAGCGTGAAGTTGGCTGTGGAGAAACTTTTTACGTTGGTTTCCCTAATGGGGGGTGGTTTGGGATGTCGATGTCTAGGGTGGTTAGCTTGTGGTTGGATCTGACCAAGAAATTGACCTCTGGTGTGGAACACCGGTCGCCCATGTTCATAGGGGTTATAGGTTGATGCTAGGCTATCGGCCGTAGGGCCTATACAAGACTAGCCATAACAATTCCCTGGATATTTCTTCCCACAATATTTACTTCCCTGGACCCCTGTCTAGCAAGGCAAATGACATGATCCCCAGGGTGAATTTCCTATCTCCCATCCAGTTGTCAACGTCCCTTTTGAAGAGGGCCAAGGAGGCGCTCTGCTTGACATGCATGGGCAGCCTATTCCAAAGTATGGGGAGTCTCTTGAGTCTGTAGCCTATCCCTCCAGCATGTTTTGTTCATTGTGATGATGAGGTTTAGATCCCTGGAGTGTATGGCTCTGATGGATTGGGATTTCTTTAAGTGGAGCATGTTCAACAGCTCAAGGTTTGACATTGCCTTGTATGTAAAGCAGAGATAGTCTCTGAGTAGATGATATGCCACAGAGTATAGCTGGAGTTTTTTTAGATGGTCAGCATATGGCATCTGGGCCTGTGGTTCTTTTAGTGAGGTATTTCTGCGGCCTTTCCAGCTGTTGCATATGTTTTGTGAGGTACATACCAAATGGGGCATTATACTCTATAATGGGTCTAATGAGGGATGAGTACAGTGGGACAATGACCTCCTTTTTTCTGGATGAAAAATCCCTTAGTGATGAGGTGTGCCACACACAAGGATTTCCTGACTGTTGTGGCGATGTGGTTATCGAAGGTGAGACCACTGTCCACCTGTGTCCTTAAGTCTCTCATCACACTTTCGATGTTTAGTGTACTGCCACCTATGTGGCAATTCATGTGTACATTTTTTTTCCAAAGGGGATAACTATACATTTCTTGGCATTAAGCTTGAGCCCATGGCTCTGGCACCAAGCATCTGTTTCTGTAAGGCCCTTTTGTAGAATATCCACATCATTTGGGGATTCACTAATGGCTCCCAGTTTGCAGTCATCTGCGAACTTTGTTAGCCAGAGTATCTTAGTGTTGGCCTGTACGTCAGAGAAGTAGATGCCAAACAAGAGTTGTCCCAGGACTGAACCCTGAGGTACTCCACTTGTCACTTGTCTGGATCTGGATTTGGAGTCGGCTACTTTTACAGTCTGGGTTCTGTCAGTAAGCCAGTTGGCAACCCATCGAGTGACATGGGGATTTATGCCCAGCTTACTAAGTTTATCTATGATTCCAGAGTGGAGGATGGTGTCGAAGGTCTTGGCGAGGTCCAGATAGGCTGTGTGGACCGCCTTACCCTCGTCCACAACTCTGGAGACTGATTAGAAGTCTTTCAGGTTCAGGAGACGAAATCAGCCCTTCACGAACCCAAACTGGGTGGGGTCCAGTGTTTGAAGGTTGCCAATGTCTTTGTTTATAAGTTCCATGATGATGCGTTCCATGCCCTTGCAGATCAGGCTCGTCAGATTAATGGGACGGTAGGCTTTGGGATCCAAGGTGGATCCCCCCTTGTGGAGTGGGATAACTTTAGCTGTGCGCCACTCATTGGGCACGAAGCCTGAGGTGAGGCTATGATTAAACATGACACTTAGGTGAAGTGCCATTCCATTTTGTAGTTCATGTAGTACACAGCCCGTGATGTCATCTGGTCCCATGGATGCTGTATTCTTAGCTTTGGAGAGTGCGGTTTCTACCTGTGTGGCCAAGATTACCCGAATTTGGCAATCTTTTTGTATTGAGATGGGCCTTTTAGGGGGTGAGAGGGGTTGAATTTGGCACTAAATCGATCTGCCAGGATATTAGCAATATCCTTGGGATCAGTGTATTTAATGCCATTCTGTTGTAGCTCAGAGCTGGTCTGAGCATTGCCATTTGGATTCTTGACAGAACTATAGAATGCCTTGTGGCTGTCTTTGGAATCTTTGGCAATTTTATTTTCGTAAATAGCTTTTGAAGATTTTATGAGGGATCTCAGCTTCTTATTGAGGCTGGTAAGGGAGCTTTTTGCATCCTGGGATTTTCCTCTTTTTCTGCAGTAGTTTCTTCCTTCTGTTGTAGTTTGTTTATAGCAGGGAACCACCAGATTGGCTTCCTTTTTTTGGAGGAGAGCATCACGCATCTTGGATCTATTTGGGATGGCACGATTCACGCACAAGTGGATGTGCTCGTACAGTGCCTTCGTGTAGGATTCAGCAGTCGAACTTTCAGATCCCATCTGCATGGGTGTCATGAAGTTTGTCACTTCTGACTTAGGATTCAGCAGTCGAACTTTCAGATCCTGTCTGTATGAGTGTCATGAAGTTTGTTACTTCTGACTTGAGTAGCATGAAGTTGGTTGGAGAAGTTTTAAGTTGTTTACGGAGGTTTCCTTACTGGGGTGGGGGTGGGGTGGGATGTGGATGTCAAGGGTGATTTGCTTATGGTCAGACCTGACCAATGAGGGGGTGACAACTGGTGTGGATCATCTATCTCCCATGCTGATAATGACCAGGTCTAGGATATTGGAACCCCTAGTGGGACAATGGATTAGTTGATCCAGGGCATTGGAATTTATGAATTCCAAGAACCGTTGGGAAAAGGTGTTGGTACCCGAGTAGTTTTCCCAGTTAATGGCAGGGTAGTTGAAATCACCCAGTATTGGGGTGTTTGGTTGTATCTTAATATTTTCCAGTATGTTTAGAAAGGTGTAGTGCGAATCTTGGGGCATGGTGGGGGATCTGTAGCAAGCTACAATTTGGATTGCAGTCTTACCTAGTGTTAGTTGCACCTGGAGAATTTCAGATGCATTGTGTTGGGCAACTAGACTGGAGGTGTGAATATCCTTGGTGAATATGGACACTCCTCCACCTTTAGTGTTTCGGTCTTGGTTTTGTGGCCGAAAAGTGTGGTAAGAGTTGTAGCCTGGTATTGCAGGGGTGCTCCTTGGAGCCTTGAACAAGGTCTCAGTTACTGCACAGGTATCGATGTTCTCCATTTTTAGGAGTGCCTCAAGAGAGTGCATTTTGAGGTTTAGACTTCTAGCATTGCATAGCATTACCTTCAGATTATGCATAGGGGTGGCAAGAGCTTTAGCCAGTAACCTGAATCCCAGAGGTAACAGGTGCAGACCATCTCTGGCAAAGCATTGTGGTTTGTCAATCATGTCTTCCTAGGCAGACAGATACTGGATCCCCTTTGAATGACACCCGAAACTTA
Source organism: Protopterus annectens (assembly GCF_019279795.1). Classification (NCBI taxonomy): domain Eukaryota; kingdom Metazoa; phylum Chordata; order Ceratodontiformes; family Protopteridae; genus Protopterus; species Protopterus annectens. The sequence goes on from NC_056750.1 coordinate 238,166,662, forward strand.
GCCAATTGTTGAAGTCAATCATTTTGTTCTTATACTGTGATATCATTCTGGGTGAAGGCAGGATGCTACTCAGGGCTAGGGTCATACCTGCCTGGGCCACATGATCTGAGAGCTCTTCCATGTTTCTTTTCATGTAGTCCAGAGAGGTACGTCTCAAGTCATTCACTCCATCATAGGCAATGACAGAGTCATATTTGTACTTGTGGAGTGACTTGAGTGTATGCGTTATGTGGCGGATCCTGGCACCCAACAGGCAGCTGACTGTAATTTTCTCCTTGCTCAGCCTGGTGAGTGGGACATAAGTGTGCCTGACTACAGAGTCACCTATGACTAAAGTGTTGGGTACATTGTCTTGCCTTAGGGGCTGTTGTTGGGTAGCACACTGGTGTTGTTAGCTGTGTCACTTTGGCTGTGACTGGTGTTTTTGATGTTCATCGTGTTTCACTGTTGCAGTCATTACTCTTGGGTTATCCTGCTGGCAGGCTACCCTCAGTCGGCCAGAATTCCAAAGTCTAGGTCTGGCGTCGGTTGCTGTCGCCTCTTCCCTGACGTCAGTGCGCCAGTGGTATAAAAGATGCAGCCGACGCCATTTTCTTCAGTCTTTCTTGCCGCGGGGTGCCCAAAGCAAAAGCAGTTCGCAAGTACTGGTCAGCCGACTACTGAGATTTTCAAATCTGAATTTCAGAACTGAAGTCTTCATTAAAGCCAAGTACCCCGTTGGGGAAACTTTTTTCTTGCTCCAGACCGATGTCAGAAAAAGTTAATAATTGTATTTCTTTTGGGAAGCAAATACCTCATAAGGATTTTCACTCTTACTGTATTCCTTGCCCAGGCCCTGAACACAACGTTGCTAGCTGCCAGTTTTGTGCTAGATTTAACCAACGCACTATCAAACATCTGTTCGATTTTGCATTTCATTACTTTGGCCGAAGATTTAATTATATAATGCCGTCGGATCAGCCGACAACCGGAGTTTACAAAAAAACACAAGGACAAGGAAAAGGATAGGCATCCGAGGTCCAAAACCGACGACGAAGCCTCTGCTAGGCCAGTCGCCAGTTCTCAGTGAGGCGCTTTCACAGCCCCTGGCGCTCACTACCTCAGAGCCACAGGCCACTTCCGACTCCCACGTGGAGCCGACTGGGCCTCTGGAAACTCCAAGGTATTAGACGCTCGGAAATCATTCCCTCAGATGGGTCCGGAGCTGCTGAGCGGGCATCAGCTTCTGAGGGTGTCTTCAGACCTACACAACTATATATTAAGCCATCTTCAGCTTCAAAGACTAAAGCAGCTCTAAAGACAAAGAAACAAATACAGCATTCTCCTTCTCAGACTTCCATGTCTAAAAAACAGATGCTCAAAATGGCCGAAGACCTAATTAGTTTGATCAGGGGCTCCCATCCCCCTCCTGGTAAGAGGCCTAGGCAAGATACAGAGTATGATTCTTCTGATCAGGTTTCTATTTCCTGTGATTCCTCTTCTGAACAGGATTACTCCATGCTTCCCTACGAGGATTCTGATGCTGAAGAATCCATTCCTTCAGCCTCTCCTCCTGAGGATTATTGATTTGGGGAAACCCTGCATACCATGAGGGAGCATTTCCACTGGGAGAGCCAAGATTATTCTGAATCTAAGAAAAGGCTCAGAGACTTTCTGCTACTTCCTCAGCACAGCCCCCTTGCTATTCCACCTTTCCTGGATATTGTAGATGATGTATTTTCAGAGTCCGGCCTGTCCCCTGACTCTTTACCCCCTGCATCTGCTAAGCCAGACAGGTACTCCAGGGTCCCGGATTCTCATAAATTCCTATATAAAAACCCCGCTGCTGACCCAGAAACTATATCTCAGGGTCCCAAAGGGGTTAAAGCTTCCACTGCAAAAAACTCTGTCCCCTCTGATAGGGATTCTAGGGCTCTAGACAGATGGGGGGAAAAAGTCTACACTTCTGCTACCCTGGCTGTAAGGGCTTTAAATTGTCAGTTTCATATGCTTAAATATCAGCAATATTTAATATCACTGCTTAAACAGAAATTGTTGACAAATAGTGAAGGTTCACAGAACAAAGAATTGCAGGATTTATTGCATGCAGCTGAACAAGTGGGAAAGCATACTTTGCAATGTGGTTATGATTCACTGGAGGTCTCTTGCAGGGCCGCTGTTACAGGTTCTGTTATTAGAAGGCATGCTTGGTTAAAGGAACAGAATCTGCCTGATCATGTTAAAGAAAATTTATTAGATGCACCATTACAGCATGATACTTTGTTTGGTACTAAAGCAGAAGAGGTGTTGAAAAAAATGGAGGATAAAGCAAAATCCATGCAGACAGTCAAGGGTTTCTTATAGGTGCAGCCACCCAGGTTTAGCAGGAACTGGCCCACTAAAAATTGGTCCTTTCCAGTGTCAGACAAACCACAAAGAGGCAGATACAGGCGTCCCAGAGGCAGATCTCAGCCCCAAGGCTCATACAGGCCTAAACAATGGGTTGCTCCTACCTCCAAAAGCAGAGAGGACAAATCACAGCATTACAGGAAACAGTCCCAGTGACTTTCCTCTACCAGTTCCAAGCACTTTTATTTTGGCAGCCCCCTTAGGGGGAAAACTAGCACTTTTTTCATCAAATTGGCAAATGGTTACCCAAGACAAATGGGTCCTGAACATAGTGTCACAAGGCTACAGGTTCCATTTTCACACCCTACCAAGGTCAAAAGGTATGCTAGACCTGCCACACAATCAATGGGCAGAGGCACAAAAACAAATTACAGCCCTCATGGACATGAGGGCCATTCAGCAAGTACCACAACAAGAGCAGGGGCAAGGATTTTACTCCAGACTTTTTCTAGTACCCAGAAAGGACAAAACCTGGAGACCAATACTGGACCTGTCAATTTTAAATACGTTTCTGGAAGTACCAAAATTCAAGATGTTGACTCTACAGCAGCTATTGCCCATGCTGGGGAAGAAGGTTTGGCTCGTAACTTTGGACTTAAAAGAGGCATACCTGCATGTCCCAATCAGACAATCTTGCAGAAGATACCTCAGATTCATAGCTGGCTCAATGTATTACCAATTCTCTGCACTGCCATTTGGCTTATCTACTGCGCCCAGGTTCTTCACAAAATGCCTGGCACCAGTAATAGCGTTTTGCAGACAAAAAGGAATTCAAATATATCCCTACTTGGACGACTGCCTAATTCAAGGAGAGAACAAAGACATTCTTCCGAAGCATCTGGCGTTTGTAAAACGATTACTAATTGGCCTAGGGTACACAGTAAACAAAAATGAAATCAAAACTAGTGCCCTCTCAAGAGATAATATTCCTGGGTGCAAGCTTAAATACAACTGCCCAGATGGCTTAACTCACGCCAGACAAACAAAAGCATCTGACTACTTACTTCAAGAAATTGGCAACAAAAACCCACTTATCTGCAAGGAAAATACTGCAGGCCTTGGGTTTCATGGCATCTTGCATTCTACTAATTCCATATGCCAGACTGTATATGAGAAAACTACAGTGGTACCTAAAAAGTGTTTGGACTCAGCATTGCCACAGCCTGGCGACAGTAATTGCACTCATTCCCTGCCTACAGCAGGAGTTTTGATGGTGGGCAGAAGCCTGTCACCACAACAAGGGTCTGCCATTCAGTTTACCCACAGCCAGACAGACACTGACAACAGATGCATCAGATTATGCCTGGGGGGCCCATATGGCAGGAAAATGCATTCAGGGCACATGGCCTGCAAACCAGATGCATCTTCAGATCAATCAAAAAGAGATGCTAGCTGTTCAAAATGCCCTGAGAGCTTTCAAGGACCTGCTTCATCGGGGACAGTTACTGATAAAGACAGACAACACTACGGTCATGTGGTACATAAACAAGCAGGGAGGTACACATTCCTACCCCCTATGCAGACAAGCAATGACCTTATGGGACACAGCATTGGCTTTTCATATTCACCTGCAAGCACAATTCCTGCCAGGAAAAACAAATACTCTGGCAGACGAACTAAGCAGAAACCTCATGGATCCCCACGATTGGAAACTGGATCCACAAGTCTTCAGCATGATAATAAGGAAATGGGGATGCCCAGACATAGATATATTTGCCTCCCCTGACAACTGCCAATTGCAGAGATTTTGCACAAGGATTTATCACAAGCAAGCATGGAAAGTGGACGCCCTATCCTTCAGCTGGAAAAACTTAACGGTATATGCTTTTCCCACTCTGCCTCTCCTTCCCAGGGTACTCCCAAAGGCCAGATAAGGGAAGCCAAAAATGATACTGATTGCACCAGACTGGCCACGCCAGCACTGATATCCAATCCTAAAGAGCTTGTCTCAAGGTCCAGCATGGATATTGCCTCAAACGTCTCACTTGCTGACCCAGCAAAACAATCAGATCCTGCACAGCCAACTCAGGACCTTAAATCTGGCAGTATGGCGGATAATGTAGCCATTCAGAACACTCCTCTTTCAAAGCTGTTATGGATGTTATCTTGGAGGCCAGGAGGCCCAGCACCAGAAAATCTTATGCAGAAAAATGGAAGAGATTCTGTGCTTGGAACCAGGAACAAGGCATTGACACGTGTGTACCAAATATCCCTCAGATTTCACAATACCTAACTGAGATGCTGAACAAAGGCCTTTCCTTCTCATCAATTAAGATTCATGCCTCTGCCATTTCAGCCCATTACAATACGGAACCACCTATTTTTTCTCATCCTATAATAAGGCAGTACCTCAGAGGGGCCAAAAACATTAGGCCTCCAAGGAGAGCACCAATTCCGGCCTGGGACCTCAATTATGTTTTGGAAAAACTCACACTGCCTCCTTTCGAGCCAGCATCAATAGCAGATATAAAATTCTTATCCTGGAAAACAGCTCTGCTTCTAGCAATAACCTCTGCAAGGGTTGCTCTGAGGACAAACCCTACATTTATGCCTAAGGTGGTGTCAAGTGTGGCCCTTAACCAAACCATTCACTTGCCAACCTTTTATCCTAATCCACAGAACAAGGGTGAGAGAATTCTGCATTCTTTGGACATACACAGGCAGTTGCGCTTCTACTTGGACAGAACTAAAGCTTTCAGAAAGACTGAGCAACTTTGTGTCATATGCTGCAGGATCACAAGGAAAGGCGATCTCAAAACCGGCTATTTCTAAATGGATAGGCCATTGCATCCGTCTCTGCTATTTTCAACATGGCAAATCAGTGCCTAAGGGCATTAGGCCTCATTCCACCAGAGCAGCAGCCACTTCTGCAGCCTTCCTCAGAGGAGTACCAACCAAAGATATCTTAGAGGCTGCAACTTGGAGTTCAGTGCACAACTTCACAAAGCACTACCACACCTCTTTACTCTAAGTCCAGAGCAGGCTTTGCCACTGCAGTCCTGCAGGGCCTCATAGCCTCTCCTAATCCTATTTATCCCAGCCACCCTTCCTCAGCTTTGGGATTCAACCCAAGAGTAATGACTGCAACAGTGAAACACGATGAACATAGTACAGTTGTGCACCTGCCATAAATGTAGATGTTTGAGTGTATTCACTGTTGCAGTCCAGGTTACCCACCCACCATCTCCCTTTTCTTTGCTGGGACTTATCTGCACTCCTCTGTCCTACAGAACCTATTTGGTGTATTTGCTTGTAGAGGAAGGAAATGTTATTTTTGTGCATGTATTTTTAATGGCATATTTTTCAGCCTACCAATTTGGGGGCACCTGACATCTGGGGCAAGAAAAACTGAAGAAAATGGCGTCAACTGCATCTTTTATACCCCTGGCGCACTGACGTCAGGGAAGTGGCGACAGCAACCGACGCCGGACCTAGACTTTGGAATTCTGGCCGACTGAGGGTAGCCTGCCAGCAGGATAACCCAAGAGTAATGACTGCAACAGTGAATACACTCGAACATCTACATTTATGGTAGGTACACAACTGTACTTTTGCGTTTCAGCTTCGGAAGTCCTTGTTGCTTAGGCAGGTTAATGTTAACTTCTGCGTATGTGGGTTTAGTGTTGCTCTGTGTGGGTGTTGGTGTGGGTTTTGAAGGGCTGTCAGTTGCTTGAGGTGTCGTGCAGGTGTTAACCTTCTGCTGTTGAGTGTCTAGCACAGTCTTGGCTGGAGATAGCTTTGCTTCCAGTTCGGCTATGTAAGTGCATCTCTCTAGTGTATCAAGAAATGAGGAGTGTTTTAGTGTTGGGTGCTAGGAGGAGAGGGTTATCTGTGTACATGAGGCAGTTGCCGCATTGCCCCTATATGCCCAGATTCACCAGGTGGACAGGAGAAATCACCAGAAGCTGACCCTTGGACATGCCTGTTTAGGTGCTTTTTTTTTTGTAAAGTACAAGAGCTGTTTTCCCTTACCTTTGCAAGGTACTTTGCAATTATATGCTATTTAGTGCCTATGATTAATTTCTCCTTATTGACAAGGAGAGTTGAGTGGTTGTATCAGTTTCAGGCTTCCTAGTGCTTTCCAGCAAGTTCTAGAGCAAGTGCTAGTCACAGGGGTTCATATTTTAGTGCTACTACTGAGAAACCAGCTAGTTCTAAGAGAAAATATGAAGAGCAGACTTTCTGGCACCTGGAATAGTTTAACTGTAGACCCGTGGTGCTGAAAGATACGAAAAATGTGTAAACACACGAGTTTTTAAGCCAGAAAGTTGAAAGGGATAGAACTTAGCCCAAACAGGCTAATACAATTACGATTTCAGAGCTGGAAACCACTCCTCTAGTGTTTAGATAGGCATTACAATGCTCAACACTCCCACTGGTAAGCTGTAGGATTTCCCTCTACCACAGCAAGGTCTGGATAGCTCTGAACACAGAAAATAAAGTCCTGAGACAAGCAAAGCCTGGGATCTGGACTATACTAGCTAGGAAAGGTGAGAAACGAGCAAACGAGATATTTTTTTTTGGTTAAAACAGGCTAAAAAATGCAATACATTAAATAAACACAGAGAAGGCTAACGCACTTGAGTGCGTAGTCCTAAACAGGAAATGCAATTAAAACTCTACAATGGTTGGTAATGACCAGGTCTAGGATATTGCTGCCCCTGGTGGAGGTGTGTATAAGTTGATCCAAGGCATTGGAATTTCTGAATTCCAGAAAACGTTGAGCAAAAGAGTTGGTACACGAGTAGTTTTCCCAATTAATGGTGGGGTAGTTGAAATTGCCCATTTTTAGGTTATTGGTTTGTACCCTAATATTTTCCAGTGTATCAAGAAATGAAGAGTGTGAATCCTGGGGCATGGTGGGGGATGTGTAGCAAGTTACAATTTGGGTTACAGTCTTGCCCAGAGGTAAGTTGCACTTGGATAATCTTGGTTGCATTATGCTGAGCAACTAGCCTGAGGTGTGGATATCCTTAATGAATATAGGCACGCCTCCACCGTTAGTGTTTCGGTCCAGGTTAGGTGGTCGAAAGGTGTGGTATGAATTATAGCCTGGTAATGCAGGGGTGCTCTCTGCAGCCTTGAACCAGGTCTCTGTCACTGCACAGATGTCGATGTTCTCCATTTTAAGGAGTGCCTCGAGCGAATGCATTTTGAGGTTTAGATTTCTAGCATTGAGTAGCATTACCCTCAGATTTCCTTGCTTGTACCTGTTAAGGTGGTGAATTTGTCATTTGATCCTTGCCTAAAAAAGGCACTATAGGGGTGGCAAGAGCCTTAGATAGTATCCTGAATCACAAGGGCGACAGGTGCAGGCCATCTCTGGCAAAGCATCGTGGTTTGTCAATCATGTCATCCCAGGCAGACAGATACTGGATCCCCTTAGAATGACACCAGAAGCTTAGCCAACTGTTGAAGTCAATCATTTTGTCCTTGTAGTGTGGTATCATTCTGGGTGATGGCAGGATGCTACTCATGGCTATGGTCATACCTGCCTGGGCTACAAGATTGGAGAGCTCCTCCATGTCTCTCTTCATGTAGTCCAGGGAGGTACATCTCAGGTCATTCACACCAACATGGTCAATGACAGAGTCGTATTTGTACTTGTGGAGTTACCTGAGTGCGTGCGTTATGTGGTTGATCCTGGCACCCGACAGGCAGCTGACAGTAACTTTCTTCTAGTTTAGCCTGGTGAGTGGAACATCAGTGTGCCTGACTATAGAGTCACCTATTACTAAAGTGTTTGGTACGTTGTTATGGCTTATGGGCTGTGATTGAGTGGCGCACAGTGTTTGTGGGCTATGTCTCATTTGGGTTGTGTTGGGGGGTGGAGGTAGCTTGTGTTTCTGCTTTTGAGATCTCTGTTGCTTGAGCAGATTTTTATTGAGAGCCTCCGTGAATGTAGGTGTGTGTTTTGTGTTTCTATGGGTATGTTTTGGTGGTGTAGGTTTTGAGGGACTATGTGATGAGTGTGGTGTGGTGCAAGTGTTTACCTTCTCCTCTTGACTGTCTAGTCCAGTCTTGGGTGAAGAGAGCTTTGCTTCCAGTTTGGCTATATAAGTGCATCTCTCACAGGTTGTAGTGTTAGGTGGTAGTAAGGGTTGTCTGTGTACATGAGGCAATTTCTGCATTGCCCCAGCATGCCCAGATTCATCAGGTAGACAGGCGAAAATACCAGGAGCTGACCCTTAGACATGCCTGGATAGGTGCTTATTTATTAAGTACTAAAAATTGTTTTCTTGTAGAGAAGTGAGGAAAGTTGAGTGCTGTAGTAATTTGTAGCTTTAGTGCTTACAAGTTCTGAACAAGTGCTGAGCTCAAAGAAACAGATTTTAGTGCTAAAACTAAAAAAAAATGGCTAGTTCTAAGGGAAAATTTGAAGAGCAGACTTTATGGTGCTGGGAATACTTTAACACTAGCTAAGCATCGATGCATAAAGTGTGTATGTGTATATATATATATATATTTTTTTTTTTAATATAACAGTAGCAAATGAGCAAACTGATTTAAACAAATTAACCAATAAAAAGCTAAAACCTGAGCCCTGTTCCTAGCAGTCTTCGATCAGACAAGTTCTAACAGCACACTCCTGCCACTAGTGTGCAGGGGAACCTTCTCCAAAAAATGATGGTCTGAATTAGTGCTCAAGCTATACAAAGCTAGATTCTGCAGTTCTGAATTTAGTCTATACTACAGCAAACAAGGCGTACCAATTTCAGAAAGAAACAGTTCAAATAAGCAGGCACAATAAGCCTTTAACCAGAAACTCCCAGCTCAGGAGGACAGAATCTACCCTCTCCTCCCACAAGAGTGGAGACCACACCTTCTTAATGTAAAATAACTGGCTCAAAGCCCAAGTGCATAATCCAGAACTAATATACTTTTAGAATAACAGATATTAAACCTTCAACCAGCAACTCCCAACTTAGAAGGATGTAAGCTACCTGTCCTGCTACAACAGTGCAGACCACCAACCTTCTTAATGTAAAACAACTCATCTGAAGCCCAAGTGCTACAGCCAAAGGTTTAGAATAACAGTTACAATTTAATTAGGCTACTAACAAGCAGTAATAAATGCAGCAGAATAAATGCAATAAAGTACTTTTAAGAACAAGCAGCAAAAGCAAAATAAAGTAGGAAGAAACACAAATACAGTAAAAGCAGATGAATAAAGTGCAATTTTTTTATATAACAATAGAAAACGAGCAAACTGATTTAAACAAATTACCCAATTAACCAGTAAAAAAGCTCAAAACTGAGCCCTGTTTTAGCAGTCTTCAATCAGACAAGTTTTAACTGCACACTTTTGCCACTAGGGTCCAGGGGCACCTTCTCCAAAAGAGATGGCCTGGGTTAGTGCTCAAGTTATACAAACAAAACTAGATTAAGGAAGCCTGAATCTAGTCTATGCTATAGCAACCAAGTCGCACCAGTTTCAGAAAGAAACAGTTCAAATAAGCAGGCACAGTAAACTTTTAACCAGAAATTCCCAGCTCAGAAGGGCAGAATCTAGCCTGTCCTCCCACAAGAGTGCAGGCCACAAACCTTCTTAATGAAAAATAACTGGCCTGAAGCCCAAGTGTTTTAACCAAAACTAATACAGTTTAAAAATAACAGACACTGAGCCTTCAATCAGCAATTCCCAACTTAGAAGGATGTAAGCTACCTGTCCTGCCACAACAGTGCAGACCACAAACCTTCTTAATGTAAAACAACTGGTCTGGAGCCCAAGTGCTTAAACCAAAAGTCTTAGAGTAACAGTTACAATTTAATCAGGCTACTACCAAGCAGTAATAAATGGAGCAGAATAAATACAATTGAGTACTTTTAAGAAGAGGCAAAATCTAAATAAAGTGCAATTTTTTTTATTTTATTTTATTTTATTTTTTTAGCAAAGTGCAAGGAGAGAGGAAGAAGGAGCAGAAGAAAAATTCAAGGTTAAGAACCTAAGTGGGTTGGCCTTCTCAAATGTTCTCTCTGTATTAAGTAGAGTGAACACCAGACTGGGAGGGGGTGTCCCAGATCAAGTTTACAGTAGGGGCAGGCAACTGCAAAGCCACCAACTATAACACCACCACCACAAGAATTGGGTGGGGGGAGGGGGAAAACAGTTTCTGGACAGATAAGAAACCGAAAACAATGCCAGAAAATATGTAAAATAATTCAGTCAGGCAAAATTAAGACAATGCAGAACTCTGAAAGGTTAAAATGCCAAGAAATAATCAGCGATATATTTCCAGATTGTTTGAGAATCACACTGCAGCCAGAACAATTAAATCAAAGTGTGCATCAACAAAGTATTAAAGGGTGTGCACACCCAAAAAGTATTAGTTTAAGGGTGTGCACCTTATGCAACCAGCATATTGTACGTTTTTTTTTTTTTCCTCTAGCAGATTTGTTTGTTTTTCAATTGAATTGTACAGGTTATAGGACACATTAAAGGTGGGAAAAGTTTTGAAATTATTTATTGTGGTCTCATTTTTTATATCATGAAAAACTGCCATTTTAACAGGGGTGTGTAAACATTTTATATCCACTGTATAAGCAACCCACATACTGTTGGTAGCATTTTGTTCATTTAGCTGGGACCTCTCAGATGAGGCTAAGCAGTTCTGTCTGTGTTACTTGGTTGTCATGATATTTAGAAAAGCATGACATTTATGACAATATAAATAAGTATTACATGAAAATTAATATCTCTCTACCTGCACTAGACAGAAAGCAAATATTAACACATTTGTGTTTGGAATTGTATAAGCTTTAAGATGAAATATTTTAATACTTTGTATGTAGCATGGTTTTAAAATTATTAATGTAAATGTGAACAAGAAATATCTGATGCTTAGAGGTGTCAGGATGTAACTGGAGAAGCACCTACAGGCATCACCCAGCTGTAATGAGTTAATTTGTAGTTTCTAACTTGAAAAGATGCTTTCCTTATTGCTGTTTCCTATGTTAGAATAATTTTAGAGCACCAACCTCTGACTTGCAAAGAACTGTATTTTTCAGTTCTATAAAGATAGGATTACATTCTGCAAAAAATCCTCTTTTATGCCAGAGATTAACAGTGCTACCCTAAAGGAAGACAAGCACTTTTATTTGCTGTTCTCCTTACCTTAGAATCAAGGGGAAAGGATTTTAAATTTCATCAGTTTACACAGACAGTTGAGGTACTACCTTGATAAAACTAAGGCCATTGAAAAATCAGTAAAGTTGTTTGTCTTCTTTGTAGAAGACAATCTAGGGCTGACATTGATGATACAAACCATTTTTAAATGTCTAGTACATTGCATAATGTTTTGCTACAAGATTCATGGAAGGGCACTGCAGGAGAGTCTGACCTTGTTTTGTAATGGGTACAGCAGACATGACTTCTTTCCTCAAAGGGATTAATGCAAGGATATTTTAGCGGTGGACAGCTGGTCCTGTGTCCCTTTTGAAATAATACAGGCTGGATGTAATTTCTGTAGCAATTGCTTGTTTTGGCTCTGTTGGACATAAAAGCATTCCTGTCTTGATCTTTGCAGTAAGTCAACTACCCTACCTGGGATGGCCATTTTGGGGAATATTCTATATTGTATTGACTACAGCAGTGAGCCATGTGAAGACCCTAATTCAGCTTTGTAAGCAAATTTCCATAGTCTGTGTATGAATGTAATCATCTTTGTTCTCTCCCTCAATCACTTTTACTGTATGAAGCAATCAAGGACCAAGGTGAGTACTGTAGTGTAGTGGTGGCTAGTTAAGGGTGGATTGTCCCTTTCAAGATACTAACCCAGAAGCAAGTAAGGAGGTTAGAGTTAATAAGGGACTGCTACACACTGGACTATTTAAAGCCCAGTGCTCTGATGCAGGAGAGATTTGTGATCAGGAGTCCTGTTACTAGTGGTGTCCCACAGGGCTCCGTACTGGGACCTCTCCTGTTTGGAATATACTCCTGTGAAGTCAGTGTACATATAAAGGGCCTTTGACTGACCATATTTACTGATGACTGCAAGCTGAGTGCAGTCACTGAATTCCCCAAAGATGTAGATATCATCCAGGAGGGTCTGACACATAACTGGTGCCAGATCCAATCCATGGCCTAAAACTCATTGCAGAGAAATGCATAATTATACCCTTTGGGAAAACAACCACCTCTGCAAATTACAACATTGATAACACTCCTGTAAGTGTACAGTGGTAAGAGACTTGGGAACTCAGATTGATCAACATGTGTTAATGGTAGTGAAAAAAAATCCTTCAAGGTGCCACAACTTATAAGTAAGGGCATGGCATCCATATCTAAGGAGCTCATAGTCCTACTGTACTCTGCCCTCATTAGCCCAATATTTGAGTTCAGTGCACCCTTCAGCATGTACCTGACCAGGCATTTGCAGCAGCTGGAATGGCCACAGAAGTTCCTCAGTAAAGGAATACAGAGTGTAAATAATATGTCCTATGCGGACTGCTTCAAAGCCCTGTCCCTGTACTCTGTCTCCTACAGACTATTGAGGGGTGATATGTGCCTAACCCTCAAGATATTCTCCAATCCAGCCCTGATGGATCTGCTACACATTAGCAGAACAAACAGTGTTAGAATTACCCGATTTAAGGACAACATTTTCTGTGACTTAATCAGAACATTTTCATGGGACAAACAGACTTCCCCATTCATGTTAAACAGAGCTCATCCCCAAGCCTGTTCAAATGGAGCTTGGACCAATGGATGGGAAATCGCATATTCATGCCTGGCTTGTCTCCTGTGGCCCTTACTGACTGTGAGGGTTCCATTGGTTTGGTGGACAGGGAGTTTGGTTGAGATCTGTTTAACTGACCACATTTGATCGATTATACAGATGGCAGAGAAGTGTGCAAAATCAATAATGTCCGGGTAGGAGAATATTTCCTTTCCCTGAGGACTGTGCAGTCTCTGAGTTAATATATATATAATTAGCAGGGGTGTGAGGGTGCAGCCCCCTTGCAAAAAGCAAGGTTTTAAAGTTGCGTATGCCAAGGTTCTTCCTCAGCGCATGCATACTAAAGTCGAGGTTTCAGTTTGACAAAGAGTGGTTTTCAGGATGTCGACATTCGTGTTAGTCGACCAACTGAAGGTAATTCGGACAGGGGCATTTTGTAGATGCCCTAAAGCGCAGGCATATACCAAAGCTGGTTTAGCCCATGGGCAGTGATAATTAGGAAACCTGGGGTATAAATGGCTAGGTTTAAAAAGGCTCTAGGGCTGTTCGCCTGTGATGCTATGACCTTTGTGCCTGAAGAGGGTCATTGTAGGGCTCCACATAGAGGTGGTTAAACCAGAAGGAAGACGATCCGTTGGGTATCCCTGTGAGAGGAAGGAGGTGAACCACTGCCTGTTTAGAAGGAGAAGCTATTTTGGATTATTCCTGTTTTGTTGAAATTTAAAAAGAGGTACTCTTTTGTGAGATCTCTTAAGTATTGTTCTTTTATTTTAGTTATTTATTTTTGCCATTAACTGTGCTGAAGCCTTGCCTGTAAGAAACTCTGAGTTTGTTTGTTTGTGTCTTTCGGCTTTTCCCGGTTAGGGGTCGCCACAATGGAACTCCGGTCCGCTAATGATTGGCAGTTGATTTTTACTTACTGGCTTGCCAGGCCTGACGCACAACCTTCAACAAAGGTACGCCCATTCACACATGTCTCCACGCAGAAGACGCTCTAGCTGAGAATCGAACCGGACAGCGTCTTACTGTGAGGCGACAACACTACCACAGCACCACCACAGCGGGTTGGAAAATTGTTTTAGACCTATACTGTGAAAAGCTTGTGAAGTGGGAATGAGAGAGGTGAATTTATTTTGATTACTGATTGAACTGGTTGGTAAGAACTGCATTTTTCTTTTGTCTGCTTCATTATTTATTAAATGTAAGTTTTACAGTGGAAGCTGATACCAGTGACTGTCTAGTTTGCTCCATGCCAAATAATGTGGACTTTTCCTTTACCCTTCTCATACTATTCTCCTTTTCTCCATCCACTCCTTTTTCAGGCCCCTCAGATCAAGTTTGCTGCTATTATACAATGACAAAAAGGTACCTCAAGTTAGCTTTGACAGAAGAGATAGCTGAAAGATCAGGAGCTCAAATCGGAATTATGGTTCCTAAGACAATTCCATTAAGTTTTTCCAAAAGACATGGCTAGGAGAAAGGTGGGAGGGAAGTTGAGGAAGAATGAAAATGGACAACACAGATGCATAGTTATGGTGAGTACATAACTTTTATATCTGATGTCATTTTCATTTGTTCCCCAACTAATGGGACAGAGTCCCCAGCTACAATTACCTTGTTTGGCCCTCAAGGAAGGATGTTCAGGAGAACAGCAGAAACAAATGCAGCTCTGTTCCTGGAGATGATGTCCAATTTGTAATGAGAAATAAAAGTATGAGCATTAGACTATGTGGCAGCTGCACAGATGTCATCAGTACAGGCTGTAGCCTAAAAAGCAGCTGATGCAGCCATTGACCTAGCTGAATGAGCTTTTGGTTGTCTTGGTAAGGTCAGACCTCACTCTCAATGAATAAAAATGGAACATACGATCTCTTATCCATTTAGCTAATGTAGTTTTTGAAACTGTTTTTCCCTTCTTGTTGGGAATGAGACAAACAATTGATCAGTTTTTCTAAACTCCTTAGTCCTATGCAGGTAAAAACGAAGTCACCTATGGACATCTCAGAGTTGAAGGGTATAGTCTCCCTTATTGTCAAATTTAGGAAAGAAAACTGGTAACTTGATCACTTGATTGATGTTTAATTCAGGGGCCGTTTTTGGTAGAAAAGAAGGATTAGTGCATAGGGTAACACTTTCATTGTGAAAAGTTAAATACGATGGTTTCAGAGATAGTGTGTGCAATTCTGATGCTCGTATCGAAGATGTGAACGCCACCAAAAAGACAGTTTTCTAAGAAACTTAATCTACTTTAGCTGAAGGCTCAAATGGTGGGTGTACCAGTGTGTGCAATTCCAAGGTCAGATCCCAAGGATTGCAAGTTTAAGGAAAAATATACCTTTTAGAAATGCCTTGCATAACTTGGAAGAAGCTAAAGGAAAAGCATTATCTCTAGTGTGGTAGTTGGAGGTGACTGCCAGCTGAACTTTAATGGTGGGGAAACTCGCTTGGGTTTGTGAAATGGAGGCAAGGAAATCTGAAATAGCCGGGATTGCAGCAGTGAAAGGATCCAAGTCTTTCTGATAGGCCCACAAAGAAAATCTTTTCCATTTAATCTTATAAATTTTCCTAGTTGAAGGTTTGTGGGAAGAGAAAAGAATTTAACGAACTGGGAAGGAGAGCCTGGAATGTCTAGCCATCATTGGAA
Source organism: Protopterus annectens (assembly GCF_019279795.1). Classification (NCBI taxonomy): domain Eukaryota; kingdom Metazoa; phylum Chordata; order Ceratodontiformes; family Protopteridae; genus Protopterus; species Protopterus annectens. The sequence goes on from NC_056750.1 coordinate 238,182,373, forward strand.
TTGGAGAAACGTTGCAGTCAAATTGAGGCCTGTAATATCTGGATGAATCACCCCTGAGGGGTATGACAGGAGATCTGTAATGGGATCTAGTGTCCCAAGGTGGACATGCTAGGTGAGACTATACGAAGGGAAACCATACCTGCTGTGGTCAGTAAGGGGCAATGAAGATTACCTTGCTCTTCAACGGGCAAGCTTTCTGAAGAAACTTGGGTTTGAGAGGCAGGGGAGGGCAAGTGTAAAGGAAGACCGGAGGGCCAACCGTGGACTAGAGCATCCCTCGGTGACTGTCCCTGAGAGGAAATTGGGCTAAAGAACCTGCTGCATTTGTTGTTGATGGGAGAGGCAAATAAGTTGCAGCACAAGTGACCTTATCTGTAGAAGATCATATTTGCCACTGATTGATGGAGAAGACCACTCATGAGACATCAGAATGGTCCTGCTGAGCCTGTCTGCTAGAATGTTGGATTTCTCCGGTATGCGCGTTGGTACCAGAGAGTGGTTGGAGGAGACTGCCCATTGCCAAACCCTCACTGCTTCTCGGCACAGGGGATAGGATCTGATCCCCCCCCCCTCCCGTTTGCTGATGTACCAGACATGTCCATTTGAATAGCAATAGTTCCTAGTGGAAGAGAGCTGTGAAGTGCCTACAATGCTAGAAGCACTGCTGTCATCTCTAGAACATTTATATGCAGATTGGTCTCTTCTTGTGACCATGTGCCTTGAACTGTCTGTCCCAAGTAATACCCCCCTTCACCCAAAATGGAATGCATCCATGGTCAACGTGGCATTCGGGGGAAGAAGGATAAATGGGCGCCCTTGACAAATCTCATTGGAATGTATCCACCACAATAGGGATTTTCTGCAAACCTGAAATTATTTTGTTGGATGTCGTAAAGGGTGTTGATGAAAGGACCATTACATTGCTAAAGTTCATTGAAGAATTCTCATATGGAGATGAGCAATGGGTATTAGTTATTACAGCAACCAACAACCCTAGGGCTTTGATTACTATTCTTGCTGGGGGAGAAGGATGAGAGTGAACGTGACTGACATGCGATTTTAAGGTAAGAATTCTGTTTTGAGGTAGGAGAGCTAGACAGCTGACTGTGTCTAGAAAAGCCCCTATAAACTCCAAAACTTGAACTGGTTGAAGTTGTGACTATGCCAGATTTATCGTAATTCCCAGAGATTGAGATAACTTGGGGTAAGTAGTCTTGGGCCTTTTCCAGGAGATACCTGGTTGGTGCAGTAAGGAGCCAGTCATCTAAATAACTAAATACTCTGAATTTACGCAGTCTTAGATGAGCTGCTATCACTGCCATGCTTTTGGTGAACACACTGCTGTGGTGAGACTAAAGGGTAGGACTTTAAACTGTTAGTGACTGGCTACCAGCCGGAAATGTAGATATCTTTGAGAGCATCTGTTCATTTTGATGTGATAGTACACATCTTGAAGAATGACAGAGCACATCCAGTCGTCCTTCTGTAGGAGAGGCAGAATGGAGTGAACTGTGACCGTCTGGAATTTGGAATTCTTTACAAAGTGGATCAGATAGCTGAGATCCAAAATGGGTCTCAGGTCCCCTGTTTTTAGTGCCAAGGATAAATTCCAGAAGCTCTTTGGTCTGGGGGGACCACTTGGATGACTCTTGTCTAGCAGCTTTTGAATCTCTAGAGCTGCTAACTCCCTCTGATTGGGTAAAACATTGGGGAGACATTTCCTTTTCCATTGGAGAACTTGTAAAAAGGGAATGAAATATCCTCTGAATATGATCCTTTTCACCCGTAAATTTTTTGTGATGGCTATACAGGCTTTTGGGTGAAAGGGCAAACCTCCCCCGACTGCCTCCAGAGATGAACAGTCGGGCAACCTCTCAGGAATGCCAAAAGGATCTGTCTGAAAAAGAATCTCGAGGCCCTTGATTCTATGGGACCTCCTGTGTTGCCTGGGAAGCATCTTTAATTGAAGTTTTTTTCCCCACTGCCTCGGGGGGGGGGGGGGGGGGTATTCTCTGCATGATTCTTGGAAAAGTCCTTGAGATTTCTAGAATCACATCTTTTTGCCTCAGAGCTGATTCCTGGAAAAGGGTCTTTGTGGGGTAGAAAAGAAGATTCCCATAGCAGATGAGGTATTTCCATCCCTCTCACTGTGGGAGAGTCTCTCTTTAACTGTTGAATCAAACAAGGAATATCCATCAAAAGGAGCATTGATGAATAATGGCTTATGGGGCTCCGTGAAATCACACAACCGCATCCAGGCATGTCTCCTAATAGTTATGCCTGAACCGGCAGCCCATGAGGAACCTTTAGCTGCATGCGAGATTAACCTCATAGACACATTAGTAATGGATTGTAGGGTGGTCAGCCGTGACTGTATCTGTTCCTCTACGGACATTTACCCAGTGGTAGAGTTAGAGAGTTCTTGACCAAGTCTCTCTGTAATCTAGTAAAATGCACCAAATAATTCAGTGACCATAAGGAAAAGGTTGCTGATGCATACACTTGCTTCCCAAACCTGTCCAAAAACCTAGACTATGTGTTAGAGGGATGGACAGAGGAGCTTTGTTCAGCCAACTCCTCCTTAGTGGCTGCCGCAACAACCATGGCATCCACGGGGATACCCTTAGACCCGTGTCAGTAGGAGCACTCAGAATCTTGTTTGGGCATTTGGGGATCGGTTCTACAGGGTCCTGTTCCTTCCATGCTCTGCAGACCAGGTCTGTCAGCTCATCTGCAGGTGGGGTAACCCAAGACATAGATGGTCCAGACCCAGAGGTTTCCAAGAATGCTGATTCTTCCTTGAAAGGAGTTTGGGAAGACCAGCCGCTTTTCTGGCATAAGATATCTAAAATGTCTGCAAACAAGACATCTTCAGGTGGACATCTAGGGGGACCCTTCCCCTTCATCAAAATCTGTGTCTTCTGTGAGGGATTCATGTGGGGAATCCAGGTGCCTCCTCTTGCATGACCTCTTCTGAGGGACCTCCTCAGTGGGATGTTCTAGAGAGATGTTGGAAGAAATAGGTAGTTCACTGGAGGGGACTGCTTGGAAGCTCATCTGGGCTGGCTGTGTCTAAGGTGTAGGATGAAAAGACTTAGACTCAGGATCTGAAGAGGAAGCAGGACATGGATCCAAAATAGCAAGAGTCAAAATGGCTCTGGGATGTGAGAAAACTCTCTTCACCCACCTCAAAGGCAGAGGGACCAGGACAATCCTGCCGGAGTTGAAGTCAACCTCTCTGAGCTGAATCATCGTACTCCAAAGGAGTAGGAGCCAATTGGATCAGGGAGGTCACTGGAGTGAAGATGAAATAATCTTCGGATCTAAAAGTACGACTTTCTGGGATCTCTGCTCCAAGGGCTCCAAAATGGCAGGACAGATCGGAGAAGGAACAACTACAGGCTGGAAAGAAGGTTGACAGCTCACAGATCCGATGGGAAACAGAGCTGACAGCATCCCCATCTGGATCTGTGTTCTAAGTAATTTTCTCATCATCCTGTCTGCCTCAGACTCAGAGAGACTTCGAGAAGACCTAACAGAAGAGGAAGTGGAAGGTGGCCTGGAGAACTTTTTGGGAGTCTCTTGCAGAAAAGGAGACCTCAATCTTGGGGATACTGGCACTGGAGAAAATCTTGGTGCACAGGGCCGAAGAGATTTGGCTATAGCAGGCTTCAAATCTGAGGTCTTAGAAACCTTCTTGGGAGGCTCCAAAGAAGGTGCAGATTGAGGAGAACTGAGTAAGTGAGTATTTATGGTCTTCCATTGATGACTTAGTTTTCCGAGAGGGGTTTGAGCCCATGAAAAAGTACCTGCAGAAGAAGCTGAGGCCAAAAGGTGGCCTTTTAAAATCAACTTATTACTTTTACTGCCGATAGCCCTAGCGTTAAAAGCAGCACAAATGGAGCAAGAGGTGTCCAGATGTGCTGGGACCAATCAATGCACGCACTCCCTGTGGGCATCAGAGTTGTGTATGTTAACAGGAAGTGCATGTTTTGAAACCAGTAGGCTTATCGGCCATACTGCAAAGAGACAAACAAAGCATCTAGACAAATATTTTTTTTTTATTACTAAACAGGAAAGTAGGAAAAAAGAAGGTCTTAATACCAGCAGTGATAATCTGAGAACTGTATTAAGGTATACAAGGATAAAAGGGAATGATCAACAATGATAGTTAAAGTAAGAGAGAATATATGAGGGGGGAAAAATAACTATATATATATATATATATATATATATATATATATATATATACACGCACACACACACGCGCGCACACACACACACACACACACACACACATATATATATATATATATATATATATATATATATATATATATATATATATAAACATGTATGTATATATACATATGGTATATAAACTCAGTAAAACCCTTCAAGGAGCTCAAGAGATTGCAATCCCATCCAATCTTTGAGTGACAAACAAGATCTGAGATAATACAGTGATCAGGGGCATTATGGTTAGGGGAGGAGCTTGAGAGTCTGGCCCTAGAGTCTAACAAGAGTGGCTGAGTCAGACTTCGAGGATAGGATCCAAACCCATTTGTTGAATGAAAATGAACAACACAGATGCATAGTTATGGTGAGTACATAACTTTTATTTTATAATTGTTGAAGGTGCAGGAAGCAGATTCCACATATTATTTCATATTTTTTGTCTGGGTTTGGAGCAGAGCATGTCATCTGCCCCGCAGTGGGCTTCTTTTCACCAATAAACTATTAAATGCCAGGCTGAGTTCCTCAAAAATGTTGTCTTTTAGGTGGCTTTAGCATGCTGACATAATCATGGAGTTGGATAGCTCCCAAGGCCCGAGATTACCAGTGTCAGTGAGGTGTCTTTGCAGCCCCCTTACCCAACACCCACTTCAGCTGAGGCTCTTGGCATGATCCCTGAGGAGGCTGTCACAGCGATGGTCTTTGGCACATCCTTGATAGCAAAAGCCCTTTGTCATCTGTCAGTTCTGGAAGTTCTGGGTCATCCCTGACGTTCTGAGTAAAAGTAGTCATTTCCAGAAAGGAAAGTGGTATCCCTAGGGTCTTTTTCAGAGAGGATCTCAAGGGGAACCTTATAGATGACAGAGTCACCTGCCCTGCATACTGAGGCATGCAAGCCTAGCCACACATCCAAACGAAGACACAAGACACCAAAGCACAATTGGTCATTGGTCAGTTTGTCCCAGCAGTGTTTGACTGGATCTCAGTCCCATCCTGCCCCGGTCTTTTCCCATGATCTTTTCAGATGATCTCAAGTTAGCTTAGGGCTTAATGGAATTTATGAAATCCAGGCAGTCAGCTTCTGAAAAAGGTTCTGCTTCAGGGATATCCTCTACTGAAAGAAAAAAAGGGGGTCTTCTCGCCAGAGGAACTCTGCTTCCTCTGATTCAGCTGTCTTATGTGGACTAGTTATCCCTGATCTTATTTATGGATTCTGACATTGAAGACACCCTTTCCTTAGCCTTTACCACCTGAGAATCTATTTTTTGGAAATAACTCTAGACATGAAGAAGGAATCTCTCAACTCTGCGTTGAAGGTGTCCCTTTAGACCCTTATTAGGAAAAGACAATTTCTTGGCCTGCCAGACCCTAGACTCCAGGCTGTATCTCCAGTGTTAAAGGTCCCAAAAGATGCTATTAATGCAATATTTGTACAGCTCGATTCTCATCCCCCTGAACCTAAGAAATCAGATCAGACCAACTGGGTATGGTACACAATGCTCATAAGCACCTCTACAAAAATTTCTGTGGCAGATCCGACAGTAGTGTTCCTGGAAACAAACAAGGAATGTTCAGTGGGTTTGCAGCCAGTAATTCAATCCTAAGTGATAGGGAGTGGTAAGATCCCCGAGTGGTTTTGGAAAAGGTTACCTCAGCTAGCCTGGCCATCAAGGTCCTTATCTGCCAGTTTCAGTTACTCAGGTTTCAAGAATCCCTCCTTGAGCAAGTAAAAGAGAGAAGGCGGACGGGATTCCATATAAGAACTTTACAAAGAAGAGATGCTGGATTTGTGTGATCTCAGTTCCCAGGTTGCTAGACAGTCTATAAAGTGTGGTTATTATTCAGTTATTGCATCTTACAAGATGGCTGACACAGTATCTGTGGTGAGAAGGCATGCCTTGTTGAGGAGTCAGCTCCTTCCACAGCATGAAAAGGTGGAGATGCTCTTCGTGTTTCACTGTTGCAGTCATCACCTGTGCGTTATCCCTGCTGTGGTAGCCCTCGGCCCGCCCGAATACCATAGTCATTGTTTTTCTGCATCAGCTGCTGTCGCATGCTGTCTGACATCAGGTTGTCAGTGCTATAAAGGAGAGCAGCCGATGCCATTACATCAGTCATTCTTGCCGTGGAGCCCGTAGCAGAAGCAGTTTGCAAGTGTGCCAGTCGGTCGCTATCAGAGTTTTGATTTACAGCTGAAAACGTCTAAAGCTAAGTACCCCATTGGGGATCCTGTTTTTCTTGCATTAACCGATGTCCGAAAAAGTTAACAGTTGTCTCGCCTGTGGAAAGCAAATACCACACTGCGACATCCACTCGTACTGCGTCACTTGTTTCGGCCCAGATCACGATGTCCCTCGTTGCTGATTCTGTGCCCTCTTTAATGCGAGAACCATTCATCGTAGAGCTCTTATTGTAGCCAGGGATTTTCATCTTACATCTTCACATTCCGAAATGACGTCAGTCAACCAACCTTCCATAGACATTCCGAAGAAACGTAAGGATAAAGATAGAGACAGACCACATAAGGCCAAGCCTTCTGATGACGCTACCGCTAAGCAAGTTGTCAGTTCTCCGGAATTCAGTGAGACGCTTCTGCAGCCCTTGATGCCCAATTCAGTACCTTCGCAGGCCTCTACCGAGACACACTCTGAGTCCGGTATGCCGCAGAAATCTTCTTCTTCTTCCAAGCCTTTGGTTGTCTCTGCCTTGGTTGGGTCTGGAGCCACGACGCAGGTACAGGCTTCTGAGGAAGCCTTTCGCAGTACCGATTCCAGACAAAAAAATGACATTCTCTTCCGACGACAATTCCTCTCAGACCGATGGATTCACTTAGGCCTAGAGGCAAGGCCATAATCAGGAAAACTACCTCTAGCCACCATGTTACTCTTGCTCCTCCTTCCCAAACTCAAATGCTTAAAATGGAAGAGCATCTTATCTTCCTTATCAGGGGTAGTCAGACCACAACTTCTAAAAGGAAAAGAGACCTTTCTCCTGATATACTCACAGAACTGGATTCTGAGGAATCTGATTATTCAGAGTTTGAAGAGGAACAACAACCTCTGACTCCTTATGATGATTCAGATGCAGAGGAATCCATTCACTCTGCCTCCCCACCAGAAGATCTTTCCTTTGGAGAAACCCTTCCAACCCTCAGGGAACATTTTCACTGGGAATCCCAGGACTTTCCTCAGTCTAAGAAAAGACTAAGAGTTTTTTGACTTGCCCCAGCACAGACCCTTGGCCATCCCTCCTAGCTTAGAGGTGGTTGATGATGTCTTCCAAGAAAGCAGTTCAACTCCTGACGCCCTCCCACCTGCTCCCAGAAAAACTTGTCATGTGTCAGAGTACCAGATTCTCACAAATATCTGTACAGAAATCCTGCTGCAGACCCGGAAGTCATTACATGGGGACCAAAATGAGCTAAGGCTAGTTCTACAAAGAATCCTACTCCTTCTGGCAAGGACTCCAGAGCTCTGGACAGATGGGGTGAAAAAGTATACACCTCTGCAACCATGGCTATTAGAGCTCTCAACTATCAGTTCCACATGTTAAAATATCAACAATACACAAAAACTTCTACCTTTTCTGGCTGTGCCAGTTTGAAAGAGTTAGCAGATTTGCTGCACTCTACTTGTCAAGTGGCTGAACAACTCAGTACACTGTGGATATGATGTCCTAGAAGCCTCCAGCAGGGCAGCCGTGTCAGGATCTGTCATTAGGAGACATGCATGGTTGAAGGAACAACCTCTCCCTGATCATGTCAAATCTAAATTACTTGATGCACCCTTGGATAAGGGCTGCTTGTTTGGAGAAAAAGCAGAAGAGGTGCTTAAAAAGATAGAAGACAAAGCAAAATCTATGCAAACAGTAAAACATTTCCTTCAGGTACAACCTCCTAAGTTCATCAGGAATTTTCCCTCAAAACTCTGGTCCCTTCCTGCACCAAGCAGACAGGCAAGGTAAGCCCTGCAGGGACAGACTACCCAGACTCCCACCCCAGGGACAGCAGAGAACCAAACAGTGGACCACTCTAAAGGCAGGGAGTTCTAAGCCACCCCTCTATGGCAAAAATTCTCAATGACTCTTCTCCCCCCTTTGCCCTCTTTTCGCTCACCAAAATCTAGGAGGAAGGCTGTCCCTCTGCAAAGAAAATTGGCTCTCTGTAACGAAGGACCAGTGGGTAATTTTCTTTCAACGAACTTCCAATTCTAAGAGGGTATCCAGACTTCTTGCCTCCAAATCAGTGGGCAGAGGCATTGAAACAAGTACAGACTCTCATATCCCAAGGGGCAGTAGAACCTGTTCCCTCAGATCAAACAGGCAAAGGCTTTTATTACAGATTATTCCTGGCTCCCAGAAAAGAGGGCACTTGCCACCCCAATATGGATTTATCCATTCTGAACACCTTCCTGGTGGTCCCCAAATTCAAAATGCTAACCTTACAGCAGCTGCTGCCTATGCTGACAAAAAATGCCTGGTTAGTAACCCTAGATCTAAAATATGCCTATCTCCAAATCTCCATAAGGGAATCCTGCAGGAAATTCCTTCACTTCAGAGCAGGCTCATAACACTTTCAGTTCTCTGCACTACCCTTTGGCTTGTCTACTGCTCACAGGGTATTCATCAAATGCTTAGCCCCGGCTATAGCCTTCTGCAGGCAGAAACATATACAGATTTGCCCTTACCTGGACGACTGCCTCATTCAGGCAGACTGCAAAGAAAAGCTTCTGAAGGACCTCCTCTTTTTCAAAACCCTCCTATCCGCCTCAGGGTACACCATCAACAAGAAGAAATCAAAGCAAACACCCTCCAGGAAGATCATTTTCTTGGGAGCACTGCTGGAGACAGCATCCCAAATGGCCTTTCTGTCCTGAGAAAAGCAGAGCATCTTGCCTTTCTATTTCCCCCAGCTGGCTTCCAGAACTCACCTCATTGCCAGTAATTTCCTCCAAGCCTTGGGGTACATGGCATCTTGCATCCTTCTAATTCCTCTGGCCAGGCCTCACATGAGAAACCTTCAGTGGTACCTAAAGAACCTTTGGTGTGAGTGCTCTTAGCATGTAGAGGCCTCTCTCCCTCTGATCCCTTGTGTAACGGCTGAGTTTCTCTGGTGGGCAAGGGCCTGTGCTCAGAACAAGGGTCTTTCCTTCACCCTTCGCCCAACCAGGCAGACCATTACCACTGACACCTCAGACACAGCTTGGGGCACTAACCTTGAAGGCAGGTGCACCCAAGGTCTTTGGGATGCACAGCACCTTCCCTTACACATCACCCCGAAGGAAATGATGACAGTATAAAAGGCTCTGACTTCCTTCAAACCCTATCTCAAGCCTGGGGTTCTCCTTATCAAAACAGACAACACCACAGTAATGTGATACATTAACAAACAAGGAGGGACCCAATTTTACCCGTTGTGCAGGCTAGCCACAAACCTATGGCTTGACAGCCTCTTCGATGAGGACTACACCTGATAGCCCAATACCTACCAGGGATCAACAACACCCTGGCATACCACTTAAGCAGAAACGTACTGGACCCCCACGAATGGCAGCTCCTCAGAAAAATCTTTTCCATTTCCTGCATAAGATTTTCTGGTGCTGGGCCTTCTGGCCTCTTTGTGTATGCATTCCCTCCTGTGCCTCTTATTCCAAAGGTACTGATCAAAATAAGGGAGGAGAGAGCAAAAGCCATCCTTATTGCTCCAGATTGGCCCAGATAACATTGGTACCCCGTACTGGGCAGCCTGACCTTAACAGCCTCCCAGGCAGCATCCCATGATCTCAGACCTCTTAACTCAGGTGGGGGGGGGGGGGGCTGCACCCAAACTTGCAGACTCTCAAACTATCAGCATGGCAAATACTCTAAAGGCAAACAAGGTGCCCCGTTAAGCAAACAGGTCCTAGACATTATCACAGAGGCCAGAAGGCCCAGCACCAGAAAGTCTTGTGCAGGAAATGGAAAAGATTTTGCTCCTGGAGCCAGTCCAGAGGGGGCAGTATCTCACAATCTTCCCATCCCTCTTATCCTGAACTACCTAGTGGAGCTACTTAATAGTGGCCTTTCCTTTTCCTCTATTAAATTCCATGCCTTAGCCATCTCAGCTCATTTTGATACAGGACAGCCCATGTTCTTCCATCCTTTGATTAAACAATTCGTCAGAGGGGCTTCTAATATCAGACCTCCCAGAAGGCCACCCGCTCCAGCCTAGAACCTGAATTATTTTTTGGAAAAACTTACTTTACCACCCTTCGATCCTGCCGCTTCAGCAGAACTAAGATTCCTCTCCTGGAAGTCTGTTTTTTCTCCTAGCCATCACCTCAGCCAGGAGAGTTTCAGAACTTCAGGCACTGATGGCCATTGAGCCCTTCACCATCTTCCATGCAGACAGGGTCTCCCTGAGGACTAATCCCTCCTTTATGCCCAAGGTGGTATCTAATGTAACTCTTAATCAGGCCATACATCTACCCACCTTCTTTCCTAACTTTCAAAACAAGAGGGAGATAATTCTGCACTCAGTAGATGTGCACAGACAGCTAATGTACTATCTGGACCATACCAAACCCTTCAGGAAAACGGACCAACTACTTGTCAGCTTTCCCCCAGGGGCTGAAAGGAAGCCCATTTTCAAATGAATATCACACTGTATCCATTTCTGCTATAGATTGCATGGAACCTCCCAGGCTGTTTAAAGCTACATTGTCATTGAATTTAAACCTTGATAGCTGCTCAGATGTTTTCTGAATTTTTAAAACCATTACTACTTTAATTGTTTTACTGTGGATTGAGTTGTTGACAGTTTGTATTGTCTTGTTAAGATTCAAGAAGCCTTGATAAAAGGAGCCTTGAGTAATCATTTCAGAAGTTGTTGCTTGAAAGAGTATTGCTGTTCCCTTGGTTTTTCATCAGGTTATGGGCAGAGTGAATATGAATTTTGAGAGTCACAGATGTGTGAGCTGGCCTGCTGATACACATGAAGCATTCCTGTCTGTGGTGTGGGTTATCTGGGTTTAACATGCGGACCTAGCACTGCAGAGCCAGCAGGAGATGGGGGGGGGGGGGTGAGATGATCAAATGACAGTCATCAGCACTCTTTTTTTGGGGAGCTGATGTGGTTGACTGACAACTCTGAGTGGTGGCCTTGTGGCTTTTTAACAGGCTGCTATGACAGGAGGAAACTAGCTGACTGCAGTGTGGTCTGAATGTACAGCTCTGATGTGGTAACAAGATGAACTGAGAAACAACATGGCATGAAATAATGAGTCTGTTAAATCAACAGTGCAAATGTCATCTTTAAACGAAACCCACAATTTTTTTGCAGGGGACAGGCCCTCCTCACCCTGTATCTTGTAAGTGTACTAAATATAACGTTGCACTGTCTTTGGAATAAAGGTAAACTTCTTTACTTCCACAGGTCTTTAGTCTCAATTTTGATTTCAGTGTCTCTATTAAAACTAAAATGCGAGTCATTTAGAGCATAATTGACTGAACTCTATGTGCTCATGCTATCCCTTGAAGTGCACATTGAAGCATAATAACATCATTTACATTGAAAGTTTTACAGTGGATGGGGCAATTTAGATGTTCATCTTTAGATCACTGTTGTAGTCTCCTAAGATGTATCCTTCCAAAGAGTGGACCAGCTAGGCAGCTTCCAAAGCTTTAGGGCACCTTCCACAAGCCCTGGCCACTGCACAGCTTGAGGAGAGTGGTATAAAGGCAGTGGCTAGGGTGCCAAAACTTCAAAACTTTCTTGCCATTTGAAGTGACTTCCTCCCTGCAAACTTCGAGAGATTGGTCAGCTAGCGATATTCCAGGGTCGGGCAAGTAAAATACTCTGAGGAACAGATTTTATGTTTTCATTTTTTGAGGAGAAAAATCACAAATTTATGATGGAGCTAGAACTGGTATTTTTAGTCATTGCCTCTAAAAATTTTACCTCAAATCTTGCCTTTTTGGATACGTTTCCCTGAGGGAAATTCCTTTCAAATAACCAGTTTTTGTGAGAAAAAAGTTATATTTTTCTGTCAGAACATTTGGCTAGGGGCTGAAGCTTTTGGTTTCAGGGTTGTCTTTAATTCATCTCAAAACTTTTTTCCAATCTGGTCGTGTTACCGACTCCGCTAGCTTTGCTACTTGTTTGTCAGACACCTTTATGGTAGATAGGGTTCCTCGGGGGTTCCCTTCTAAGTTACCATTTTTTGAGAAAAAGTGTTACTTCTCTGTCATAAAGTGTTGTTAGGGGTTGGAGCTGTTGTATTTGGTGGTTGTCAGGATTTTATTTTTAACCTTAAAAGTGGACTTTTCTGTCAGGAGGACCAACAGTTCAGAGCTCCACTAGCCACTTATCAAGACACCTTTTACAGCAAGGAAATGGACCTTGATTTGTCTCCTCCCATGCCGAAAAGTTATCAACAAGGCTTAATTATTGACTCTGGTTTCCTGTCCGCTGCAGCTGCTGAAGAGTGATTCTGCTATTGCCTTGTGTTCCTGTGACTGCTCTTTTTAGTGGTCCCTCTGCTGCTGCTTCAGGGGAAGCCCCTAAGTAACTTTAAACAGGCACATCTTCTGTGGCTGTTCAGCTGTCCTTTAAGGGTGAGACAAAACAATTCTTGCTGGCATTGGGGAACGCACTGGGTGATGCTGCTTACCTAAGTTTCTCTGAGGAGCTTCTTTCATGGAGAAGGAACCATCCTTTAAGCTACTGTTTTCCTGGGAGATCTCCCAGAAAAAGGAAATGTAAAGCTAGACATTTATCCTGCCCTAAAGCATAGATGATTGACTGGGTGTAGCTAAAACGCTGTTTAGAGTCTTTCAGTCTTTAAATGCGGAGTCTTCTCTTTTAAAAATAAAAATCTTTTTCTGTGTCTCTGATTTAGATGGCCAGTATGTTGGATCAGAATTAGTGTTTCTCAAGTTCCCACTCCACAGAATGGGACATGTGACTGTGAGGTAATTCCTCAGATTCCCCCTAATTGACAAGTTCTTCTCTGATAGTTGGAGGATGCATTCTTTGCTGACAGCAGTTTGCCTGTTAGTCAGCCACGTGTCCCCATGAAGTCTGATAAATTGTTTAAAGTACCCAGATCAACAAATTCATTTTTTTCTTACCCCAGGTTAGACTCTGCTCTGAATTCTTCCTCATGTCAAAATCTGCTTTTGCTGAATTCCTTATGGCAGCTAGCCCGGTTCCTTCTGACAAGCTTGGAAAAGTCTTTGATAGTTTTGGGATGGCAATTTGTACTTCTTCCACCTTAGCCTTCAGAATAGTGAGTTGTCAGCCTCACATGTCTGTTTCTGCTGGCTTCCTTTGGCAGCTAATTATTGACTTCCCTTCAGAGACTGACACCACTGAATTTCTTGCTATCTTCTTCTTTATCTGAAGTAACAGAACATTCTGTAAAATGTGCTTATGGCACTGCTGATACTGTTTCTGGGAAACCTGCCACTAAGTCAGTGATGAGAAGATTTGCCTGGCTACATTCTCAGAATTTACCAGAGGAAGTTAAAGCAGAGATCCTGAATGTTGTCCTGCATAGAGTTGTTACTTAATCCTTTCCCTAATGAGGTCCTTAAAAGATTTGATGAAAGGAAAGTTTCTTTGGGGGTTACTGGATTTTTCAGCTCTTTGCCAAATCGTAATAGAAACTTCTCTTTCATTTCATGTTCCATTTTCACCAAACAAGATGAGCATTCCCAGCAAGTTTTAGGCAAGCAGAATTTAAAAACACACACACCTCAAAGAAGAAAGGAGGATCCTCATAAAGCTAAGGACAGTCTGAGAAAACAGACTGTGTAGGTACCTTCAGTTGTTTCCCCTCCCCACCCTGGCAATTCTGTACAGCTTTCCTAAAGTCTTCGTCTTCACTTCCTTTGTGACGCCAGATTGCTTCAAGCACATGAGCTTTGAGAATTGTTCAAAAAGGCTACAGCTGGCAGTGGGATTCCTTCCTCTTTTTCAAGGGATCCCTCTTCATCCATACAATCATATCTCCCCGTTTCCTCCTGTCTTAGATCAGATGCGGTCTCAGGATATTATAGAACTTGTTCCCCCATATCAAAGAGGGGAAAGGATGTTTATTAAAAAAAAAATTCTGGTGCCAAAGAAGGAATGAACATAAAAATCCCAAAGTTCAAAATACTTTCTCTGCAGTCCCTTTGCTTTTCATTCAACCTCTCAGTTTCCTAGCAGCTCTGCATTCTAAACATGCTTATCACATTCCTTTTCTCAGTGATTTTTATGGTTTTCTATGCCTGGTTTACATTTTAGTTCTGTGCTTTTCCTCTGTGGTTTGTCTTCAGTTTCGAGATTGTTTATAAAATGCCTGGCTCCTGGGATAGCTCAGTTGAGATTGCATTTGTATCTTCAGGTATTTATTTTGTAGATTCTGTCACAAGTTATGAATCTCCAACTTGGGGGGATGAGTTTTCCTTAACATGACTTTTCAGATGAATATAGAAAAATCCCCTCATTCTGTCTTGTAGGATTGAATTTCTGGGACGTCTACTAGATACGTTCCTCATGGTGGTTTTTCTTCCTTGGAACAAAGTGAGACGTTACAAGGAGCGGCTTCTGATATTTACCAGTCCCTGGTGCCTGCCAGGGAATATCTCAGAATTCTAGGGTTCACAGCCTCTGCTGATGTTCTTCGTGTTTCACTCTTGCAGTCATTACATTTGGGTTGTCTGCTTACAGGTATCCCTCAATAGGCCCGATTAACAAAGTCTTGGGTCCTGCGTCAGTTGCTGTCACTTCTTCCATGACGTCAGGTCGTCGGGTATAAAACATGCAGCCGACGCCATTACATCAGTCTTTCTTGCCGTGTGGTGCCTGAAGCAGAAGCAGTTTGCAAGTGCCGGTTGGCCGACTCCTGAAATTTTCGTTTTCTAGTTTCAGAACCAAAGTCTTTAACTAAAGCTAAGTACCCCATTGGGGAAAATTTCTTGCTCCGTACTGATGTCAGTAAAAGTTAATAATTGCATTACTTGTGGAAAGCAAATACCTCATAAAGATTTTCATTTGTACTGTATTCCTTGCCTAGGCCCTGACCACGACGTACCTTGCTGTTGGTTTTGTGCTTTATTTAATCAGCACACTATCCCTCGTCGGTATATTTTCGCCTCTAAATATTTTGGTTCTCTGTTTAATTATCCAGAAATGTCTGTTAGCCATCCGACTACCGGGATTCTGAAAAAACACAAAGATAAAGACAGAGACAGACCACCAAGGTCCAAAACTGCCGACGTAGCTTCTCCTAAGCCAGTAGCCAGTTCGCCGGTATTCAGTGAGGCGCTTTCGCAGCCCCTGATACCCGCTACTTCTGATTCGCAGGCCTCCACTGAGACCCATTTGGAGTCCGGTATGCCGCGAGATGCTTCAACTGTGGAACCCGCGGATGTCTACCTTGGATGGGTCCGGAGCTGCTGTGCAGGCACCGGCTTCTGTGGGTGTATTCAGGCCTATGGACTTGCATATTAAACCAACGCCTCCTTCTCTTAGGCTAAAACTCGAACCATGCCTAAAAAATGACGCCCAGGCCACATGCTCAGGCCTCTATGCCTAAAAAACAAATGATAAGAATGGCTGAAGATCTAGTAACTTTAATCAGGGGTAGCCAACCCATCTTTCTAAGAGGCCTAGGACTGAAGAGGTTTATGAATCTTCTGATCAGGATTCTGTTTTTTCTGATTCTTCTGGATTTGCCCTTTACTTATGAGGATTCTGATGCAGAGGACTCCATTCCCTCTGCTTCCCCTCAAGAGGATTTTTCTTTTGGGGAAACCTTACATACTCTAAGGGAGCATTTCCACTGGGAATGCCAGGATTTTTCTGATTCAAAAAAGAGGCTTAGGGATTTCTTACTCCTACCTCAGCATAGGCCTTTAGCTATTCCTCCTGTACTAGACGTTGATGATGCTTTTTTGGAATCTAGTTTGGCCCCTGATTTCTTGCCTCCTACTCCCAGAAAACCAGACAGATACTACAGGGTCCCTGAGTCACACAAGTTCCTTTTTAAAAATCCTATTGCGGATCCAGAGACTATTTCACAGGGGCCCAAAGGCATTAAGGTGCTGGATAGATGGGGTAAGAAGGTTTACACTTCTGCAACCTTGGCCATTAGGGCTTTAAACTGCCAGTTTCATATGTTAAAGTATAAGCAACATGTTATTGGAGTGCTTAAACAGAAAATGATGTTGATTCCCGACTGTGTGGAAAATAAGAATTACAGGATTTACTGCATTCTGCTGAACAAGTTGGAAAACATACTTTGCAATGTGGTTTTGATTCATTAGAGGCCTCTTGCAGGGCCGCTGTCACTGGGTCTCTGCTCAGAAGGCGTGCTTGGCTTAAGGAGCAATCTTTGCCTGATCATGTTAAAGCTAAATTGTTGGATGCTCCCTTAAATCAGGACCGCCTGTTTGGCAACAAGGCTGAAGAAGTTCTTAAAAAGATGGAAGATAAAGCTTAAATCTATGCAAACTGGCAAATATTTCTTACAAGTTCAGCCTCCTAGATTTAGTAGGCACTGGCCCTCTAAGAATTGGTCCTTTCCAGCCCCTTCCAGGTCTTCTCAAGCCAAACCCAGACACAGCAAAAACCCCAGGTTTCTGTCCCAGGGGGCACACATAACTAAGCAGTGGGGGGGCCTCCACTTCCAAATCTGGGAGTAATAAGACTCCTCCCTATGGTAAACTGTCTCAATGACTTCCTTTTAAAATTTCCAAGCACTTATCAACTGACTGCCCCTTTGGGGGGGGGATTGCTCTTCATGCAAAGAACTGGGAACTCATTACGCAGGACAAATGGGTTTTAAATATAGTGTCCCAGGGATGCAGATTCACTTCCACACGTTGCCAACACCAAGCGGATGGCCAGACCTACCCCCAAATCAGTGGGCAGAGGCCCAAAAACAAGTACTTTCTCTCTTAAGCATGGGGGCTATTCAGCTGGTACCAGAAGAGGAAAAGGGACAAGGTTTCTACTCTAGACTTTTCATGGTACCCAGAAAAGACCATTCATGGCGTCCTATCCTGGGCCTGTCTACTCTAAACACCTTTTTGGAGATTCCAAAATTCAAGATGCTGACTCTTCACCAATTACTTTCTATGCTAGGCAAAGATGCCTGGTTGGCAACACTAGTTTTAAAAGAAGCATACCTGCACATCCCAGTCAGGGAATCTTGCAGAAGATACCTATGCTTCAAAGCAGGCTACACGCACTATCAATTATCTGCACTGCCCTTTGGCTTATCTACTGCACCCAGGGTATTCACAAAGTGCCTAGCTCCAGTTATTGCATTTTGCAGGCAAAGAAATATTCAAATCTACCCATACCTGGACGATTGTCTAATTCAGGCAGAAAGCCAGGACATACTTTTGAATCATCTGGCCTTTGTACAAAGGTTTCTGACTTGTCTGGGGTACACCATAAACTGAAAGAAATCACACCTGGTACCCTATCAACAAATTATATTCCTGGGAGCAAGTTTGACTACAACTTCCCAGATGGCCTACCTCATGCCAGAGCAACAAATTCATTTGACAACCTACTTCAAACAAGTGGCCACAAAAACCCTGTTATCTGCAAGACAGATGCTGCAAGCCTTGGGGTTCATGGCCTCTTGCATTCTTCTAATTCCATATGCAAGACTGCATATGAGGAAACTACAGTGGTATCTAAAAAGACTATGGTGTCAACATTCTCAGGATCTAGAAGAAATGATTCCTATCATACCTTGCCTACGCCTAGAGTTCCTTTGGTGTGCAGAGGCCTGCTATCAAAACAAGGGACTACCTTTCACACCACCCCCTGCCACCCAAACCCTAACAACAGACACATCAGACTATGCACTGGGGGCTCACCTGGCAGGGAAGTGCATTCAGGGCAAATGGAACCCAAGTCAAATGCACCTGCATATCAATCAAAAAGAAATGTTAGCTGTACAGAATGCTCTGACAGCCTTCAAGGACCACATTCTTCCAGGACAACTAATGGTAAAGATTGCCAACACCACTGTTATATATGTGGTACATAAGCAGGGTGGAACACAGCCTTGAGCTACCAAGTGCACCTACAAGCTCAATTCCTGCCAGGAAAGTTAAATACACTGGCAGACAGACTAAGCAGAAACTTCATGGACCCACACGAGTGGAAACTGGAACCAAGGATTTTCAACATGTTGACAAGCAAATGGTGGAGCCCAGATATAGACCTGTTTACCTCTCCCCAGAACTACCAAGTGGACAAATTTTGCACACGGACTCCCCACAAACAAGCCTGGAAAGTGGATGCTCTGTCCTTCAGCTGGAAAAACCTATCAGTCTATGCCTTCCCCCCTCTGCCTCTGCTCTCCAAAGTACTACTAAAAGTCAAACAGGACAAACCAAAGATGATTCTGATTGCTCCAGACTGGCAACGCCAACACTGGTATCCCCTCCTGATCAGTGTGTCACGGTTATTCACATGGCACCTGCCTCAGACTCCTTCCCTGTTGTCTCAGCAGGAGAACCAGATTCTGCACCCTCAGCTTCCAACACTGAACCTTGCAGTGTGGCTAATTAAATAATCTCTCCTTTACCATCCCTCAGTAAACCTGTGATGGATATCATTTTAGAGGCAAGGAGGCCTAGCAGTAGAAAATCCTATACTGAAAAATGGAAAAGATTCTGTGTGCTGAAAATGGAAAAGATTCTGTGCCTGGAGCCAATCTCAAGGGATGAGCACAGCAGCACCAATTTACCTCAGATTTTACAATACTTAACTGAGATGCTTCACAAGGGCCTGTCTTTTTCCTCCATTAAAATCCACGCCTCGGCCATTTCAGCTCATTATAACACAGAACCCCCCCTTCTCTCATCCATTGCTCAAGCAATTCCTCAGAGGAGCCAAAAATTTGAGACCACCCAGGAGAGCTCCAACCCCAGCCTGGGACCTTAACTTTGTTTCTGAGAAACTCACTCTACCTCCTTTTGAGCCAGCTGCTACTGCAGACTTAAAATTTCTTTCTTGGAAAACCACTTTCCTTTTAGCAATCACTTCAGCTAGAAGGGTATCTGAATTACAGGCCCTTATGGCAGTGGAGCCTTTCATCATCTTTCATGCGGACAGGACGTCCCTCAGAACCAATCCATCCTTCATGCCCAAGGTGGTATCCAGTGTGGCTCTTAATCAGCCCATTCATCTGCCAACCTTCTTTTACAATCCACAGAACAAAGGGGAACGGATACTGCATTCCTTAGATGTGCACAGACAACTTAGATTCTACTTAGACAGGACTAAGCCTCAAAGGAAATCTGAACAACTGCTGGTAGCATTTGCTGCAGGGGCAGAGAGGAAGGCTATTTCAAAGCCAAACCATTTCTAAATGGATAGGCCATTGCATTCATTTCTGCTATAAGAACCATGGAAAACCTATCCCCCAGGGGATCAGACCTCACTCTACCGGGGCTGCATCTACCTCTACAGCCTTTCTCAGAGGCGTTCCCTACCAGGGACATCCTAGAAGCTGCTACCTGGAGTTCTGTACATACTTTCACCAAGCATTATCATTTGTCAATTTTCTCTAAATCCAGAGCTGGCTTTGCCACTGTAGTCTTGCAGGGCCTTATAGCTGATCCTAATGCTATCTAAATTCCTCCTCCCATCCATAGCTTTGGGAATCTACCCAAATGTAATGACTGCAACAGTGAAACACGAAGAACATAGTACAGTTGTGTACACGTACCATAAGTGTAGATGTTAAAGTGTATTCACTGTTGCAGTCCTGGTTACCCTCCCTCCAGCCCCCTAACTTCTTTTGGCTATACCTCTACTTTCCTCTACTATGCTTAAAAGCCTTTTTGGTGTATTTGCTTTTTTGTTGGAGGTGTATAATTGTACTTTTATATTTAATTGCTTCCCATTGGGGGACACCTGACATCTGGGACAAGAAAAACTGATGTAATGGCGTCGGCTGCATGTTTTATACCCCTGACGACCTGACGTCATGGAATATGGGACAGCAACCGATGCAGGACCCAAGACTTTGTTAATCAGGCCGACCTGAGGGCTACCTGCAAGCAGATAACCCAAATGTAATGACTGCAACAGTGAATACACTCAAACATCTACATTTATGGTAAGTGTACACAACTGTACTTTCTCAAAAATCAATGGTTCACCAAGCCAGTTTGGACCCAACACCAGCGCCTCCTTTCTTTTAGATTCCAGTGCTGGAGTTTGTAAAAAAGGAGTTTATCCACAAGGATAAATCAGTTGCATCTCTCAGCCTAGCTCTCCCTTCTTGCCTTCCAGCCCCTACGCAGTCTGTAAGCACAAAATGCATTAGACTTTGCTTGGTGAGCTGTTTCCAAGGGGGTGAGAGTCCAGGGCCTGTCGAATAAGCAAGACAAATCAAAGCAATTAAATGTCAAGTAAATTATGTCTCCAATAAATGCTCTCAAATTGCTCTCCAGGCCTTCTGCTAGTAATCGGACAACATCACGGTAATGTGGTACATAAACAAGGGGGATGCCAGTTCCTTCTCCCTTACAGATTAACTATGGTTGCCTTGTAACTAATGACTCAGCACTGTTTGCCACCCCCCCCCCCCTCCAGGCTACATACATTTTGTTGAAAAGAACATTGTTTCAGACAGGCTGAGCAGGACCAGGACAGTCCATCATGAATGGAAATTGCACTTGTGGGATCCTCCAGGAATCGGCCCATCTGTGAGGAACGCTTTGTTTGCGTTCAACCACAACTCACACAGTTAAAGAAATTCTTCTCCATGATTCTTTGCACACAGGCCTGGAAGACAGGTTACTTTTAATTCCAGTGGATGTGAATGTTCCTGTATGCTTTTCCACCCTTATCTCTAAATAGGGTGGTTCTAAACATTCAGAAATATTCCCCTGAGAAATTGTGATGGCCCCCTTTTTGCCGAAGCAACAGTGGTTCTCCATTTTGAGAATGGCCAAAGGGCCAGTGGCAATTACCGTAAGCTTCCTCACAGGATGTATTTAATTTCACAGGGTAGGGATTGTGTGGTACAGCCCACCTTCATCTTTTTCAGTTAACTATCTGGATGACAGAATTTTAGTACCTTTAGTCACCTTTTTTTTCCCTTGAGAAGGTGAAGCAGTTATTAAAGGAAGGAAGCAAAGTAACCTGCTACTAGAAAATCACACGAGAGTAAGTCAGAAGGATTTTCTAGATGGTGCCAAGACAAGAACAATGATTCTTTTAATAGTCTCACTCCTTTGGTTATGCAGTATATTTGTCAGGTATTATCCTGGGCCTTTCTTACTCTTCTGTCAAGATTCACCTCTCTGCCATCTCTTCTGTGTACCTTCAGACCCCCTTTCTACCTTACATCAAGTGAAACCGTTTTTGAAAGGAGTTTTACATATCCAGCTACCTAGAAAGCAGGTGTTTTTTTCTTGGAATCTTAATTTTGCATTGGAAAAACTTTCAGTTTCTTTTTGAACCTGCTCATGATTCTGACTTGACATTCTTATGCTTTTTTTAAACAAGAAACATCTTTATTAAATTCACGTATGCCATAGGCAATCGCACATTTATATAAATGAAAACAAACCATATTGACATAATTTTAGTTGCAAACATTATACATCACATGTAATCTATCCGTCATTGTCAGGCTCATTCAAATCCTGCCTTCTTTTAAACCTTGTTTCTCCTCTGCATGTATTTTTCCCACAATTTCCATTTTCTTCTATGTAATTTGCTCCTACACTTTTCTGAAGATTCCAATTCCAATTGTTTTATCTCTGTTACTATCTTCAGTACTTCTAGTAAAGCTGATAGACTTTGATTTCCATTTTCTAGTAATTGCTGTTTTGGCAGCCACCATAATTAGACTCAGCAAGTCCTTATTTTGTTTAGGCAGTTCTGATTCTGTATCGTAGCGCAAAATATAATTTCCTTAGTTACACCAGTTTGCTCACCTAATATCTCTGACAGAGCAGTCTGCAGGGAACTCCCCAAAGTCTGCCAACTCATTACACTCCCAGAAAATATGTTCCCAGTTAGCTCTCTCTTCCCCATCACACTCCATTTTCTGTCCACCTGAGGAAGAACTCTCTGTAGTCCACTTGGAATATAAAAATACCTATATAAACACTTCCAAGCAAATATCCTAAGTCTTCTAGACTTTGTTACATATTTGGGAGACTTGCATATTTTCCCTCATTGTTTCCCTGTGAATTACCTATCCAACCTCTCTTCCCAATCCTTTCTAACCTCCCTGAATTGATTCTTAAAGTTATCATGCAATATTTTGTATGCTGTACTAATTCATTTTTTTTAACAGCAGCTTCTGTTCTAGATTTTACTAAAAACTCTACCAGTGAGTGTCTTTCACTTAGGATCCCCTAGTTCTTTCTCTTTGCCTATACTGTGATGTCTGTCCTTGATAGCGAAGGCAATCTCCAGCCTGCAGTCCAAATAAATTATTGGCCTCTTCCCATTCTGTTACATTTCCCTCTCTATCTACTCCCAATACCTTGGTTCCCTTGCTAAGTTTCCTCTGATAAATTCCAGCCCGTCCTGCCTATTGTCTGTATCCCTAATTGCAGTCATCCCTATTGGCAGAATCTTTCTCCATTCCCGTGTTGGCTTAATTCTTAGAATGCTTTCTCCTACTATACGAATATAATAATCTGTATGGTTATTATTCTTCTTAAGGATATGCATCCAAAACCCCAGTCTCTGCTTGCTTCCTGAGCTTCCCTCCTGTTTCATCATCATCCCTTTCCACTTTGAATTATAGGTTTCTGCTTGTGCTATGTACAGGAGCCTTAGCTGTGTAGCTCTGAAAACACCTTCAGATTGGGTAATCCCAAGCCACCTTGTTCAGTTGGAAGAATCAGCCTATCCACTTGACTCTTGCTGTCTTCCCCTCACAGACAAAATCCTTTAACTCTTAATTGCTGTCCACAGTTTCTCTAGTTGATAAAAATATGCCTGACCTGTGTATAAAACTAAAGGGACTAAAAACATTTTAACTGCCTGTATCTTGCTATCTATATCCATACAACAGAGCTTCCAATTTCTCAGCCCTTGTATTATCTTCTGTTTAGTCTCTTCCCACATCCTTAGCTGCCAAAACAGAATCCCTTTCAATCCTACTCCTAAGTACTTAATTTTATCATGTCCCCATAAATATGGATATTGCTGAACTAGTTCATGTGTGGATACACAATTTACAGCTATTGCCATTTGTTGGCTTCATTAATTTTGTATCCAGAAAATATTCAAAACTGCCTTAAAATGTTCTGCAACACTGAAATGTCCTTTTCTGGTTTTATCAGGTACAAATAATATCAACCACAAATAGAGCCAGTTTTTCATGACTACTATATCAATTATATCCTTGAATTTCCGAGTCTCTTATTTTCTTTGCTAGTGGTTTCAAATATAGTGCAAATAAGAAAGGGGAAAGAGGATTACCCCTGCCTGGTTCTTCTACTCAAACAGAAATTATCAGAGAGGAACACACCTACTTTAATTTTTACCTTCAATTCGTCATATAGCCTCCTAATCAACCTTATAATTTTATCAGGGAATGCAAATGCTTCCATTGCTCTGCTCATAAAGTCCTAGCTTACTCTATCAAATGCTTTTTCTGCATCACGACAGACCAACAACAGTGGTATTTTCTTACATTCAACTTCCCTCTGGATCATCAATGTTCTGTTAAGATTGTCAAGTATAGTATTTGCCTTCTCTCCACAAAACCACATTGATCCATATCTATAAATTTTGGCATCACCTTTGACATTCTTTTAGTCTTTGCAGACATAAACACTTTATAATCATGGTTTAGAATTGAAATGGGCCTGTATAAAGCTGGATCGGATGAGTCTTTGCCCTCTTTAGGTATTACAGCCACCACCGCTTTCTTTCATATCTTTAATTTTTTTTCCCTACTAGCTACAGGAATACCATCTTTTGCTGTGGACTTTCCTGTGGATTGGTTATACTTACCATTCCTATTGCAGCTCCTCTTATCCTGTTAGAATTTGAGCCTCCTTTACCTCTAACCTTGGAATATTTAATTTTTACATAAACATTTCCAGTTGTACCTTTTATTGATCTCCATATTTCTCTGCTTTATACAGACTTTCATAAAATTTCCAAAATATTTCTAGTACCTCTACAGGATCTCCTGTTTTCTCCCTTGCCACAGGCTCCCTAAACTTGGCAACAACCCCTTCCACCTTCCAATACATGAGTCGTTGCGCCAAAAGCTTTTGTGCTCTGGTGTTAGCAGAAAACAGTTGCCCAACAGCAATCTTTCCAAATTCATGCATATCATTGAGATAGTCCCCTAATTTCTGCCCAGCACTCTGCAGTTGCTTCTCACCTCACCCTTTGAGTCCCCCCAACTCTGCAACACTCCAGCATTTCAGTCCCTCTAAACAACTCCCATTACTTCTTAAGCACATCTCTCTTTCTTTCATTTCCACCGTATTTTTAAACTCCACTTTAATTATATTCTACTCCCTAGCTATATTTGCAGAAGAAATTTCTATCTTTTCTTATCACTCCCAAATAATTTCCACTAGCCATTCCTTAAATTCCTCTTTTTCAGCAGATAGGTGGGAAAGCGCCAGTGCATCATTTTTATTTCATTACCCTGAAATAGTTATTGGATGCATATCAAAACTTTCAATTAGATGCATATGTTCCTGTGAAATGTAAGTTCTGTCTAGCCTAGCCCAGTTTTTATATCTTGGGGAATGATATGTAAATTCACCCAGAACTCCAACTACTGAATTCACATCTTCCATGCCAAATATTTTCATACATTTCTCCAAAAGTCTGTCGTCTTTTGTTATATTTTCCAATCTGGGCCCCCAGACACATCTTTACTTCTGCAAATCAAATTCCAGTCCCCACCTATAAGTAATATTCCATACTGAAAGCTGCTTATTTCTTCCAGAATTTTTTTATGCTCCATTTTTGCAGTTTTAGATGGAATATAAATACATACCAGTGTAATCCTCCTCCCTTGCCAATAGCCCCTTAGTACTACAGATCTACCATTATTATCTGTTTTATTCTCTCCTATTACTATTGAAACTCCTCTTGCAATTAATGAAAGTGATCCTCTTTACCTTTGTCCCAGGTATTCCGCTGAATAACCGTCCTGAAAATCTTTCTTTATCAAATTCATATGTTCATTTCTTTCCAAGTATGTCTCCTGTAGCATAGCTATTTGCACTGTACATTTTTATTATAGTTTACTACTCTTTCTTTGTTGTAAACATCTGTGAGACCATTAACATTGAAAGATAATGTAGAAAGTATCATTATTTTAAAAGTTTATTATTCCCAGTTATTTGTAACATTTTTTTTGTTTAGTCTAGTTCCTGCTTTTGTGTTATATGTGCACACTAATGTTTGGCAGGTTGATCTTTTATACAGTTCTTTCTTGTCATATCCATTTGAGCCTACGTCACCTACTTTGAAAGCCCTCAAACAAAAAAACAAGTACACTGCTAGTGCACCCCTAAAACCTATTAACTTTATACTAACACACAAAACTATGACATCTTGAAATATTGAAGTTTCACCCTCCTAATAGGAACAGTTGTTCCAAACTGGCAACTGTACTCTCAGACTTGGATTAACCTAAAAAGAAGACTATCCATGCTAAGATGCATGGTACAGCCTGTGCTTCTGTTAAGTGCCATTTTTGTCTTATCTTTATTGTCTCCCAGAATGGGAAAACACTTTAATGCTTTCAAAAAAAACAGTCTCATAGCCACTGAAAGAAAAAAGTATTCTGTTTATTACTCTTTATCAGATTGCTTCCATGGAGGCATGAGAATCAGATACAGAGTTGCTTCTGCAAGCGTTCATTTTATTTATTTGCTAGAGGAAAGCTTTATTGCATTCAATGCTTATTTTTATTTGCTGTCTCTTAAAACTTGTTACTAGATCAAGCCAAGGGCCTTAATTCAGTCATTCTCCTATGCAAGATTGAAAAAAAGATCAATTTTTCTTGTATTGTACTCTCTTGACCAGACTTCTTCTTTTTATATTGCAGTGCCTACATTTCTTAAAACTGAACAAGGAGAAAGAGAAAAGATGGAAACCCCATTACACTTACAAATAACTGAGAAAACTATTTTATAGCATGCAGATTATTTCATGTACTATAACAATATTACTGTTAAGAACAAAGTTTTGTTTTACTTAGTTAACTCTCTGCTTCCACTCCTTCCAGCCTTTTCTTTATTTCAGCCCCTGATTATCACCTCATCTGAATGTCCGTTTAAAGCTTGTATCATTTTTTCCAGTCTTTCATCATTTGAGTTGATGTACTCTGTTAGTCTTTCGTTTATTTAAATCAGCTCTGAGTACATTTGGCATAGTTTTCCTCTAGGTTTCTGGAAGTCATGTCTTGCATCAAAGCACTGCTTTTCGTAAAAAAACTTCAGAATTCTTCCCACTCTGTTTTCCTCGCGTTTTGTGATTGATTTTCTTTCAGGTTCTTTGAATTTCTTTTTTGCTGGCATCCAGGGAATGCACTTACTAGCCAGTTACTGAAATTTACCTAAAAATACAAGATGTTCATCGTGTTACACTGCTGCAGTCATTACACTTGGGTTATCCTGCCGTCAGGCGTTTCACCAGTCGGCCTGAGTTCCAAAGTCTTGATCCAGCGTCGGTTGCTGTCGCCTCCTCCCTGACGTCAGTGCGACAGGGGTATATAAGATGCAGCCGACGCAATTTTCTTCAGTCTTTCTTGCAGTTTGCAAGTGCCGGTCGGCCGTCTCCCGAGATTTTCATTCCGAATCCAGAACCGAAGTCTTCTACAAAGCTAAGTACCCCGTTGAGGAAATTTTTTCTTGCCTCAGACCGATGTCAGTAAAAGCTAATAACTGTATTTCTTGTGGGAAGCAAATACCTCATAAGGATTTCCATTCCTATTGTATCCCATGCCTAGGCCCTGACCACGACGTCACTGGTTGTCGGTTTTGTGCTAGGTTTAACGAGCGCACTATTAAATGTCGGTTTGATTTTGCCCGACATTATTTTGGTAGAAAATTCAATTATACTATGCCATCAGAACTTCTGACGACCGGAATACACAAAAAGCGCAAAGACAAGGATAGGCATCCGAGGCCCAAAACTGACTATGAAGCCTCTTCTAGGCCAGTCGCCGGTTCTCCGGTTTTCAGCTAGGCTCCTTCGCAGCTCCTGACTACCGCTTCTGTAGAACCTGACTCCCATGTGGAGATGGCTGGGCCTTCGGATGCACAAGTTCTTCAGCCTACCGAGACTAACCTTTCAGAGGGATCCGGAGTAGCTGAGCAACCCACAGCTACAGAGGGTGTCTTCAGACCTACTCAGTTAAGCATTAAACCCTCAGCTAAGTCTAAGCCTCCTTTAAAGTCAAAGAAACAAATAACAGCATTCTCCAGGACAGGCCTCCATGCCTAAGAAACAAATGCTCAAAATGGCTCTGATCACTCTGATTAGGGGGTCCCATCCCCCTCCTGATAAAAGGCCTAGACAGGATGCAGACTATGACTCATCCGACCAGGTGTCCATCTCTTCTGATTCATCCTCAGACCTAGGGTACTTTTTACCCCCTTATGAGGATTCTGATGCTGAGGAATCTATTCCATCAGCCTCACCGCCTGAGGACTACTCCTTTGGGGAAGCCCTACATACCATGAGGGAGCATTATCACTGGGAAGGCCAAGATTATACAGAATCCAAGAAAAGGCTCAGAAACTTCCTTTTATTACCTCAACACAGACCCCTTGCTATTCCGCCAGTGTTAGATATTGTGGATGATGTGTATACTGAATCCAGCTTAAATCCTGATTCCTTACCTCCAGCCCCTGTTAAACCTGACAGATACTACAGAGTCCCTGACTCTCATAAATTTCTGTATAAAAGCCCTGTAGCTGACCCTGAAACTATCTCTCAGGGACCCAAAGGAGTTAAGGCCTCATCAGCCAAGAATCCAGTTCCCTCTGACAGAGATTCCAGAGCTTAAGACAGATGGGGAAAGAAAGTATATACATCTGCAACTTTAGCAATGAGAGCCTTAAATTGCCAGTTCCACATGCTAAAATATCAGCAATTTTTACTGTCTCACTTAAAACAAAAAATGCTTCCAGAATCAGATCCTCCTAATTTTAAAGAAATGCAGGATTTATTGCATGCAGCTGAACAAGTGGGAAAGCATAGTTTGCAATGTGGTTCTGATTCTCTAGAGGCCTCCTGCAGAGCAGCAGTTACAGGCTCTGTCATTAGGAGACATGCTTGGTTAAAAGAATATACGTTACCAGATCATGTTAAAGCAAAATTATTGGATGCACCTTTGCAGCAGGATGTGTTATTTGGAGTTAAGGCAGAAGAGGTACTAAAGAAAATGGAGGATAAGGCAAAATCTATGCAAACGGTGAAGGATTTCTTACAGGTTCAGCCTCCTAGATTTAGCAGAAACTGGCCAACTAAGAATTGGTCCTTTCCAATTACAGACAGACCTCAAAGGGGAAGATACAGACGTCCAAGAGGTAGAGGTCAAACACAAGGTACTTATAGGCCTCGACAGTGGGTTGCATCAGGCCAGAAAGAAGGGGAAGACAGGCTCCAACCATATAAAAAACAGCTCCAATGACTTCCCACTACAGCTGCCAAACAAATACTTCTTGGCAGCCCCCTTGGGAGGAAAACTGGCACTCTTCTGCCACAATTGGCAAATGATCACCAAAGACAAATGGGTTCTCAACATTGTATTTCAAGGTTACAGGTTCCACTTTCACACTCTGACAAGGTTAAAAGGAATGCCAAATCTGCCACCAAATCAATGGGCAGAGGCTCAAAAACAAATTACAGCACTCATGGATATGAGAGCTATTCAAAAGGTACCATCACAGGAGCAAGGACAAGGATTTTACTCAAGACTCTTTCTGGTACCCAGAAAGGACAAAGCCTGGAGGTCCATTCTAGATCTTTCATCTCTAAACACTTACCTGGATGATCCGAAATTAAAAATGTTGACATTAAAGCAGCTTCTTCCCATGCTGGGCAAGAAAGCTTGGCTCGTGACTTTGGACCTCAAAGAGGCATACCTGCATGTCCCTATCAGACAAAACTGCAGAAGATACCTCAGATTCATAGCGGGTTCAATGCACTACCAATTCTCTGCACTGCCCTTTGGCTTATCTACTGCGCCCAGGGTCTTCACAAAGTGCCTGGCACCAGTAATTGCATTTTGCAGACAGAAATGAATTCAAATGTATCCGTACCTGGACGACTGCCTGATTCAAGCAGAGAGTAAGGACATTCTTCTAAAGCATCTGGCGTTTGTAAAAAAGTTATTACGTTGCATGGGCTGCACAGTAAACGAAAAGAAATCAAAACTAGTGCCCTTACAAGAGATTATATTCCTGGGTGCCAGCTTGAACACAACAGCCCAGATGGCTTATCTCACGCCAGGCAAACAAGGACAACTGACTCAATACTTTCAGTTGATGGCAACAAAGACCCACCTCCCTGCAAGAAAAATTCTGCAGGCCTTGGGTTACATGGCATCTTGCATATTACTAATTCCATATGCCAGACTGCATATGAGGAAACTACAATGGTACCTAAAGAATGTATGGTCTCAACACTGTCAAAGTTTGGAAACAGTTATACCACTAAATCCCTTGCCTTCAACAGGAGTTTCAATGGTGGGCTCAAGCTTGTCACCTCAACAAGAGACAGCCTTTTACACAACCCACAGCCAGGCAAACACTGACAACAGATGCATCGGATTACGCCTGGGGAGCACACATGGCAGGCAAATGTATTCAGGGCACGTGGCCCGCAAAACAAAGGTATCTTCACATCAATCAAAAAGAGATGCTAGCTGTACAAAATGCGCTTATAGCTTTCAAGGACCTGCTGCATCCAGGGCAACTACTACTAAAGACAGACAACACCACAGTTATGTGGTACATAAACAAGCAAGGAGGCACTCACTCCTACCCCCTATGCAGACGAGCTATGACCTTGTGGAACACAGCTATAAACCTTCAAGTTCATTTGCAAGCACAATTCCTGCCAGGAGACAGAAACACACTGGCAGACGACTTAAGCAGAAACATTGTGGATCCCCACGAATGGGAGTTGAATCCACAAATATTCAGAATGATAACACAGAAATGGTGGAGCCCGGACATAGATCTGTTTGCATCCCCAATAAACTGCCAGCTACAAAAATTCTGCACAAGGAGTTACCATCCACAAGCATGGAAAGTGGATGCCCTCTCATTCAGCTGGGAGAACCGAACCTACAAGTATACGCTTTCCCACCATTACCTCTCCTGCCAAAGGTACTCGTAAAAGCCAGGCAGGAAGAGCCAGAGATGATCCTGATTGCACCAGACTGGCCACGCAAGCACTGGTACCCAATCTTAAGGAGCTTAGCACAAGAACCACCCTGGATTTTTGCCTCATATCCCACATCTGCTGACTCAGCACAACAAACAAATACTATGCAGCCAGCTAAAGACCTTAAACCTAGCTGCATGGAAGATTCTTTAGTCAAGCAGGCAATGCCTCTCTCCAAAGCTGTTATGGATGTCATTCTGGAGGCCAGAAGGACTAGTACCAGGAAAGCCTATTCAGATAAATAGAAGAGATTCTGTGCCTGGAACCAAGCTCACAGCCTTGACCCTCTTGTCCCAAACATTCCTCAGATACTACAATACTTAACTGAGATGCTGGACAAAGGACTCTCCTCCTCATCCATCAAGATCCACGCCTCTGCCATCTCTGCTCATTACAACACGGATCCACCAATTTTCTCTAATCCTCTATTAAAAGTACCTCAGAGGGGTTAAAAACTTAAGACCACCCCGTAGAGCACCTACTCCAACTTGGGACCTCAACTTTGCTTTGGAGAAGCTAACTTTACCTCCTTTTGAGCCAGCCAACACAGCAGAATTAAAATATATCTCTTGGAAAACTGCTCTGCTCCTGGCAGTAACATCAGCACGAAGAGTTTCAGAATTACAGGCACTAATGGCAGTGGAACCTTTCCTCATTTTCCACCAGGACAGGGTGTCTTTAAGAACTAGCCCTACTTTTCTGCCAAAGGTGGTATCCAGTGTGGCTCTAAACCAAACTATTCACCTGCCAACTTTTTATCCTAAACCACAGAATAAAAGGGAGAGACTACTGCACTCTTTGGACATTCACAGGCAGTTACGCTTCTACTTGGACAAAACCAAAGCTTTCAGAAAATCTGAACAATTATTGGTAACATACGCTGCAGGAACACAGGGAAAAGCCATTTCAAAACAGACTATTTCAAAATGGATAGGACATTGTATACGTTTCTGCTACACATACCATGGAAAACCTGTACCTAGCAGCATTAGATCTCACTCCACCAGGGCAACAGCCACTTCAACTGCCTACCTCAGGGGAGTACCTACCAAGGATATTTTGGAAGCAGCAACTTGGAGTTCTGTATATACCTTCACCAAGCATTACCATCTACCTCTATACTCTAAATCCAGAGCTGGCTTCACCACTGCAGTGCTGCAGGGCCTTATAGCCACCCCTAATGCCTTATAGAACCAGCCATCCTTCCTCAGCTTTGGGATTCTACCCAAGTGTAATGACTGCAGCAGTGTAACACGAACATAGTACAGTTTTGTACCTACCATAAATGTAGATGTTCGAGTGTATACACTGCTGCAGTCCAGGTTACCCTCCCTCCTTCCCCTCTTACTGGCTGGTATGTACCTATGTCTTCTACCCTTACTACCAATGGGGAGTATTTGCTGGTAGCTGTAAGTTTTTTTTTTTTTTTTTTTTTTTTTTTTTTTGCTTTTCTTATGTATGTTTTATTAGCAGTTGGAATTGCCTACCTATTTCGAGGCACCTGACATCTGGGGCAAGAAAAACTGAAGAAAATGGTGTTGGCTGCTTCTTATATACCCCTGTCGCACTGACGTCAGGGAGGAGGCAACAGCAACAGACGCCGGACCAAGACTTTGGAACTCAGGCCGACTGGGGAACCGCCTGACGGCAGGATAACCCAAGTGTAATGACTGCAGCAGTGTATACACTCGAACATCTACATTTATGGAAGGTACAAAACTGTACTTTTGCTGACTCTCATCTGAGTTTCTTTTGCAGTTAAGCTGTTACTCAGTGTGCAGTTGGACTTAAAATTCTTATGTTGGAAAAAGGTGTTGTTGCTCTGACTTCTGTAAGAAGAAAGTCTGAGTTACAAGCTCTTAGTTATTTCTATCTTATTTTTCACAAAGACAGGGTAATTTTGAAAACAAACTCTTCTTTTATACCCAAGATCATTTCAGAGTTTACACTGAGTCAGGCAATGCATCTCCCTGTCTACTTGCCTGAGCCAAAAGATAAGGGAGAAAACATAGTCTACACACAATGGATGTCCACAGAGAGCTCAGATGTTACATTGACAGGACAAATATCTTCAGGACTTCTGATCAACTCTTTGTCCCCCTTTCTTATCTTCATAGGAAATGATCAGTGTCAAACAGTTTATAAATTGTTTCATGATATTGATTTTTGTTATTCTCACCACAAGACACTTCCAGGTAAAGTCAGTGCCCACAATCCCAGGGCTTTGGCTACTTTGTGGCTTTTTGGAAAGGGGTGGACACTAGATTTATACTAGGGGAAGTAACTTTGTCATCTGTACACCCTTTTGTCAACCACTACAAACTAGATTCCTTCTCTAGGTCCAGAGCGGGCTTTGTTAGGACCATCCTACTTCTGATCCTTTTCCCTCCACCCTTTCCTTCAAAGGTATGGTATTCTTCTCATATAGATTAGGCTACTACAATATTGATCTAATGTTAGTGTCTAGTGTTGAGTGTAGTACAGTTGTCTAAGCAAAAGTAACAGTAAAAGATTGAAGAGATCACTGTTGCAGTAGACACACTCTCCCTCCTGCCGCCATCTCTTTTGCTTTTTTATGGCAGGGTGTGGGTTTTTAACATTTCTGTTCTGTTTGCTAGTACTCTGGCCTCCCTGTTCTGAGACAGGAACGCTCCTAAATTTGGTGCCTTGCCACTGTCTTTATACTGCTGTCCTTGAGCTATACAGTGGTTAGGGCATGTGGAAGGTGCCCTAAAGCTTTGGAAGCTGACTGGCTGGTTTGATCCTTGGCAGGATACATCCTATATAGTTTAGGCTACTGTAACAGTATTCTATTTGAATGTCTGTTAGGGTAAGTTTACTTACACCACTGTAGTTGTCAGGATGTCCCTGTCTCCTAACTTACTTACACCACTGTATTTGTCAGGATGTCTGTGTCTCCTCACTGCCAGGTCCCAGGATCACACTGAATTATTCCTCTTCAGTGAGATGACATCATGGTCCCGGAGGAAACCTGATCAATAGTCAGGAACCTGGATAATGAGTAATATGGGGGAACGCAAGAGCTTGATGATAGTAGCGTGGGGTGGGAACAAAAACATTTGGAAGAATGAAATGTCCAAAATATGCTGGAGTGAAAGTGAACAACTGTAGCACCCTCCCCCAATCATGTCTTGTATTCATTTGTTTGTGTACACGTTATAGTGGTTGGAAGTAACAGGCAATCTGGTCTTGTAGCTTTAAAGGGAAGTGCTGCTTATTGAGTTGTGGTCTTCAAGTAGCAGTCAAAATCTAAGTGTAGTTCTGCTGCTGATTGTGGTTTCTTTCCTTTCTTGTCCTTTTTCTACAGGCATGGAGCTATGGTACCGATTGGCCCAGCGAAGGACACTGGAGTAATAAACCCTGGAGGCTACACTTTGAACTACAATGAATATATAGTCTACAAGCCTGAGCAGGTCTTCATGAAGTACCTCTTGAAGATTCAGTTCAATTTCACAGCACTATGGTGAATAGCAGCAATGAGGTTAAAGTGGACTGAAAGTCATAATTATGAAGAATTACACAAGGTCCTGAGCAGTCCTCAACCAAGGACAGTCTACTGCTGGTTACTAAAGAAAATACTTTTAATTATTTTCTTTACTCCATCTGAGAGTTTCCATTTGTATGAGTTTTTTTAAAGCAATCATTTTATCAAGTCTTCCACTCCCTTCCGTTATATTGTTGTGCTTTACCTAACTTCTCACTTTTTATTTGCACATGGTTACTGTGACAAGGTTTCAGTGCAGGTTGTGAAGGAACATTTTATTCCTCCGTGCTGCTGTTAAAGCTATCACTCCATTTTAATTAAATTATTTGTGATATTCTGTGTACAGTACAGATCCCTATTTTCAAGTGTGTTACTTCCTGCTTTCACTGATATTGAAGTATAACTGCTTAGTTAATTACTGGGTAAAATTAAAAGAGCTGATGCACATTTAGGTCAGTGCTACTCAGATGGCTACAGAGGCTATCCTTTTTGTCCTTGGATGGCTCCTGTTCTCTGTAATGTAATCTGGAAGTGTGTATGGTTTGAGAACAGTTGCACTATTTTTTTTTTTTTATCTTCAGTTATATATTAGCATCATGCTTTACAGGTCATGTACTTTCCCAAATAAATATTTTTATACTGTTTCATTCTTGCTACCTACATTTGCTGTGTACACATATCTAGTGACCTCTTGCAAACCTCTCACACAAGCTATTGCTGCTGTTCAACTGCTCAGTGCTGGGAGGGTGCCTGAGACCGATGTTCTCAGACATCTCTGCTCCAGTTTTGGCTGGCAGTTATTTCCATGCTTCATTTCATTGATAGTAATTTTATTGTATTTTATTTTACATTTGTTGACCGGGCTAGTCCAACTGGATATATGTCCATTTTCAGTAGAGGCCCAGGAAGAAAAGCTCCAAAAGGTGCAATAATATCATAACTTACAATATATGCAATAGCAGGAAGTTTACAATACCGTTACCCTTATTGGGTTTCATTATTCGAATGTCCCTATCGTTTTATTTATTGTAGTATTTTTCAGCCCTGTACATGTTGGTACGTGTGCCCACGCGCGCGCACACACACACACACACACACACACACACACACACACACACACACACACACACACACTGAATGCATATTTAGTGAGAAGAAAAGTCAAGTGGATGTCACCTGCATAACATTTACTTACCATTTTATTTATTTAGTATTTGTTTGCCAGGATAGTCTGACTAGACAACAAGTGTCCGTTTTCAGCGGATTCCTGGGGAGAAAAACTCCATAAGTTTACAGAGAAGGTTTTCTATAAGTAGATCTATTGTGTACACCATCAAGTGTAATTGAACTAGAATAAAAGGTACCAGTTGTCAGAGGTTGTCTGTGCTTCTGCAGCCCATATGGTATATCATATGGAAAAAAAGAACATGTATGTATGTAGGGGTGTATATATGCATGTGTGCACACTCACACATACATGTCTACACACTGAGACACACACATTTACAAACACGCAAATGTACTGAAGGATGGATAGTTTTTTTTAGGTAACGTCATTGCTTGGACGGCTTATACATTACATATTTGTCGATGTACAACTAGCACTCTGTTTTGGAAAGGCCTGTAGTTGCATTTGTTATAACTGGATATGCCTTCCTGTCTGCTATCCAGCTTTAAAACCATAAGGACAAAATTTTGTGTGTGCGTGTGTGTAAGTGTAAGCATGTATGTGTGCGTGAGAGACTATATAGGTTCTGTGGAGTTGATCTGTTTTATAAATGTGTAATGTGCTTTTAGGAGACATATTTCTTTTTACCAACAGATTGCATACAGTACCTGTGGTATTCGGCATCTGTTCATTATATAATTCTATTGCTTTTAAGCAGCTTGTGCAATAGTATTGCACCTGTAGGAATTCTTACTTGGAATAAATTGCCTTGTGAGCATTTAGTGCCTTAATTTTGGAATTGTGCCATTGAACTTTGCTTTGCTGAGTATAGTGTACGGTAGAGTAAAGGCATCATTGCTCCTTTAAAATGGCCAGGAACTCTCTAAGATTGGTGCAAAAGGAGTTTTGTGAAATGGATCAGTCCTTGGGCTGATTTTATTAAGTAGGGGAGTTGGGGTAAGCACCCTTAACACAAGTTTACTTTTGCAGCTGTATAATTGGTGACTGTATATTACTGGGTAAGTATTGATTTGACGGGGGGGGATCTCTCGTATCAATTGCTTTTATATATATATATATTAGTGTTTTTTTCAGGTTTGCATTTGTCACCTATATTTTAGTTTCCCTCTGTCTCATTTTAGGTGCATATTGCTTTGGTGACTTTAGTTGCTATGGAACACTAAATATAAAGTAAACTAACACAATAAGAGCACGACACACTTACTAGAATGTAGATTTATTTTAACATATCCAGTAGTGTGGCATTTTGCCTTCATAGGAATATGCAGAGGTACAGGGTGTGTTAAAATCTGTGCTCTAGTAAGTGCGCCATGCTCTTATTTTGTTTATTTTGTGACTTTAGTTGCTGACAGCTCTTGGGATTAGTTTGATTCCCTTTTTAAGTATCAGTACTGGAGGAATATTTCATCCTGGAACTTCATTTTAGTTACTTGATGTAGTAGTCAGTTCAGTTTGTTTTTTTTTGCTGGACCATGAGGAAAGATCGATCTTGATTTATGTAGGTGAGATGGAGATCTGTGCACAGCTTTATCTGGGGGCCTCAGTTTGTGCTGCTTGAGTGTATTTCCATTATATTAATGATTATCTCTGCTGTCATTTTAGTTTAGTAGTGCTCATTTCAGCAACTCTAATCTTTGTGTTATTTTGGAAGAAACAAATTGGCTGTTTTTTCAAATGTGCCACTCCTAGAAAGGTTCTTTTTTTTATTATTTCAGGATTGTATACACTTGACAGGGGGTGTTCTGTGTCAGTTTAGTCTTTCCTTGTTTTGAAAGTGTTTCTTTTTTGCCATTTAGAATGATGAAGTTGTGTGTTGCCATTTTCCTGCAGAGCAAGCACTTTCTCCCCCTTTTTTTTTTCTATTTCATTTATTTTTTTTATTTGGTAATCTTGGATTTGGATTCCCAGAAATAGGGAGACCTTGTTCATACAGTGTCTTTTACTTTATAGATACAGGATTACACCATCTACTGCAGTACATCTCATTCTATGATTTTTTTTCTTTTTTTACAGTCTGCACACACTTTCCTTGATGTATAATGGGGGTGGATAAGCTCTCTGACTTTGTAAAATGTTTGTTTCCCGCAGCTGTTTGTAGTGGGTTATAGCTTAGCTGGCTTCCTGTACGTCTGGCTGTATGTAATGTGTTTCTGCCTGTAATGTGGAGGTATTCGTAATGGTGGACAGTGTTATTGCATATATAGTTTATACCAGTCTGGTAATTGCAGTCATCATTCATAGCAGTAATCTTTCTTTATTTGGCGTTTGGAATAGGAAAGTGTTTCATGACCAGTGTTGCAGTAACCCATGGTGTCCTTAAAAAAGCTGAGACACCACTGATGTTTTCCTGGAGTCTTTTTTTGTCTAGCATCACTTTGTGCATAGCCAGTCTGGATGACCAAAACTTTTTCTTAAGGTCTTGGATTTTTATGAAGGAAGTAATATCCTTGTTTGAATTTTTGTTCTATTGAGATTAGTTTGTGTTGGTGTCAGCTGTTTCAGCATCAACATTTATACGCATCCACTTGTTTAAAAGGGCCATCTAAGATTGTAATCAGTGTGTCTATTAAATTCTGAAGCTTTAATAATCTCTGAAACTCGTACATGGGTGTTAGAACCATAGATGTCATTTGCAACACTGGTATCAGTAACATTGTTGCTTCAATGCTGCACTTAGCATTTGTGCTGTAAATGGTTTGGACTTAGGAATTTGGCATCAAGTTGTACAGTGGGGCCATGCTGTTTCGCCTTTCTGCCTTAATGGCAGACAAGTTGCCATTCCAGACATACGTCTTGTTTTATATCCATACCATATTTTATTTTTCATCTGATGATGACAGCTTGGGTGGCATTGAGTCTTAGATTCCATATAGCAGTCATTTTCATGTATGTGGTTAACCAAATGTCCTCATTTCCTGATGCTGTGATTGTTTCTCTCCTTCCCTCTTTAGAACACATTAAA
Source organism: Protopterus annectens (assembly GCF_019279795.1). Lineage (NCBI taxonomy): Eukaryota > Metazoa > Chordata > Ceratodontiformes > Protopteridae > Protopterus > Protopterus annectens. The sequence goes on from NC_056750.1 coordinate 238,220,672, forward strand.
AGATGCTGATATTCTGTTTAATATCTCCTTAGTCCCTGACACTGTTGCAATCTCTGTCTTAATCCTTTGGGCAATGTTCTTACAAAGGAATTATTTTGAGAGACTATAATATTTCCTTCAAAAGTCAGTATGCCAGATGTATCAGCACATAGTATAAGAGAAGGTGCTATTTGCCATTTTGGTAGTTATTGCTTCTGGGAAAGCTGGGAGTGTCAATGTTGCCAACTAGAGGATTTTAACTGTAGGAGAGTGGTATGACTCCTGCGTCTTTTTCCCATTCACTGTTCAGCTAGGGGATTTTAACTGTGGGGGAATGGTGAGTGTGGCCCCTGTGTCTTTTTCCCATTTTGTGTTCAGCTAAGGGATTTTAACTGTGGGGGGTGGTGAGTGTGGCCCCTCTGTCTTTTTCCCATTCTGTGTCCAGCTAGGGGATTTTAATTGTGGAGGAGTGGTGAGTGTGGCCCCCCCTGTATTTGCTTGCCAGTGAAACAGTGCACACAACTGTGGGAACATCCCATTCCAGTCTCTAGTAGTGTTCTCCAGGTGCAGCCGAAGTCCACACCTATATCCTGGGGAGGATGAGGTGGAGCTGGCTTGGCAGTTCATTCCCCCAGGCCTTCCCTCCAGGATCATTTAATGGATTTTTTTGGTCATGGGTCATAGAGTTAGACTCCCTGTGAGTATATCAGCAGGCTTGTTCTCTTTTCAAGTGTTCTCACAGATTTTAAACCACCTTTTCCCTAATTCCTCCAATACCATGAGCTTGTAAATGAACTTGCATATACCGCAAGAGTGTTTATTCCATTGCTGCTGTTGCAAGAAGAAAGATGCAGCACTAGTTTTCCACAGCATCAAGTCCTGCTCAGGATACAAAAAAAGCAGGCAGAGAGGATGCTCATAACCCATATAAATACAGGCAGATTTGTCTCAAAGGTTTCTTGTGAAGCCAACATGTTGTCCCTATAATGAAAAATAATCTAGTGTATTATAATAGTGGAAAGGATAAGAGCTAGGAATTTGACCTTCTAGTCCAGTGAATAGGTTTCAGGAGGAGGGTTAAAGGCTTAAACTGGCCTGTTGGTGCAGTGTCAGGTTATCAGACTGCACTGCAAGCAGTCTGGATGTTGAATGGTCAGTCAGGGCAAGAAGGTTTGACAGACTGGCTACCAGCTTTCTTAACTGGGAAAGGGCATGAGAATATCTGATCATACCTGAATGAGATCTGGAGAGGAAACTAGCATGACGAGCCTAATGAGTACACGGGAGGGGTCTGCTATTCTGGTAAAGTTTTAGATGCCGAGCTGACAAAGTGTTCACTTTTAGGCTTATGACAGGGATGGATCTGCTCAGCCACATCATTATAAGTATATAACTTGTAGTTTCTGTCCTCTTCTTAGTGGTACTGACCGCTGAATCTTTAGGGTCTATATTAGTACACCGAACATTTGAAATGCCGGGTGTTCTAATATTGACCCATTTTCAGCGAACGCTGAAAATATCGAAGTAACAGGAAACCGAATTCTTTCCTAGGGAAAGAATTTGGTTGTCCGTTTCTGTTGCTTCGGTATTTTCAGCGCTCTGGTGGAAAGTTACGGGTCGGGTTCAGGTAAGTGTGCGATTGTGTGGACGTGTGGGTTAGGGCAGGTTAGGTGAGTTAGGGCACGGGTGAGGTGACTGTGAGATAGTGGCAGACCTTAGGATTAGGGTTTGGGTTAAGGTAAGTGGATAGTTAGTGGTGTTTGTATAGTTTAGTGTAGGGTTAGGTGTTAGAGTTTAGGTGTATGTGTGGATTGCTGTTTGTTTGGTATGCTTGTGTTGTGTGTATGTGTTTTGGAACAGCACATTTTTTTCCCTAGGAACAAAATTTGCTGTTCCGAATGTTCAATGTTTTTTTTTTTTTTCGATTTGCTAGGGTTCGATATTAGAACACTCGACATTTTGAATGTTCGGTGTTTTAATATAGACCCAATCTTTAGACGTGCCAGCGTGTCTGCTTCACAATTTATTTTGTTTCTTCTCATTCCTTGATTGACTTTCATTTTGCATGCCTGACTGTGAAATTGACTGATACATTACAGCCAGTGCACTGATTGATTTGTTGGACCTATTGATGTTTTCCTGGAATGAGTCTGTCGGGGTTATCATTTGGTGGCTGGACATTCTACTCATGTTACCTGATGGATAAGGTCGTTTAAAAATGTGGTGATAGAGAAGTTGCCCTGCACAGCTGTCTGCTCATTCTGCCTGCTGTAGAGACTTGAGAGAATTAGTAATGTAGTTACGAAGTCAGTTAAAATAATTTTGAATCCCAGATTCTTGGGTCACTATTCTGCAGTTTCTGTGTGCAGGGCAGCAGAGAATGAGTTGTGCTGTATTTTTTTTGCCATCTGGGCAAAAGTGATCTTGATGGGTAATGAAAGGTTTCAGGTAACTTCATACCCAGAGAATCCGGTTTCAGGTAACTTTATACCCAGACAATCCAGTCTGGGTTAGATGGCTGATGTCACACTACCTTGTGAGTATTAAACGGTGTCCTGCATTCCTTACAAAAGGAGGGGGAGGGTTCTGAGCTCATATAATGTAATAATGACAACTGTATCTGCAAGTTCTTTAATGAAACCACTAGTAGTTTCATGATTTTTGTTCTTGTCTGGCATCACTTATATTTGGATCTTTATTAAACTTGAATTCGTTGGTTTGAAGTGAATACACATTACTGCTGAAATTTATGCAGTTTCCTGTTTGGAATTTAGTGGATTGGTTTGAGTTGCAAAGGTCTTGAACAGAAGGTGAAATTTATTTTTTTTTCACCCATACAAATGATGATGTACTGATGGAGGCAGTTTTTTGATAAGTTTACAGTGAGTGTGTATTTCTGCACATATCCTTTAACCCATCTGCTCCCCCATAGCTGTATTACTGTACTGGCATCTTTGGACAGTGCTCTTGGCCCAACTGTTTACTGATACTAAATCCCAACTCCAGTACTACCATTATTTCCCATTTTCCACTACCCAACTTTAGTTTACCACTTACATATTGAGGTTTGCCTTGCAAATTTGTCAGAAACATTTATTGTAAAAAATGTACATAATTAACAAGTTTGTATGTAAGCTTTTAATAAAGATGATGTATAAATGTTAAGATTTTTTTCAAACCTGCAGGTAGCTATCAGATGAAGAACACTTTTATATTTTAAATGCATGCTGCTGTTCTGAAATGTAATAATGATTTTTGTTGCTGCAGCTAGCTAGAAGGGAACTACAAGATTGAAAATGTTGTTTTAGTATTGTATTTGTTTATTACTGTATTAAAGTGTTCTAAATTGTTACTATAAAAGTAAGACTGACAATAAACTTTTTTAGATTTTATCCTTTTCTTGATCTCATTAGGTACCTGGTGTCCTCTCAATTATATTGCAGTAAGTTCTTCTTTGGAACTGTTATTCAGCATCAGCAGGGATATTGAATTGTTCTTTTCATCAAGGGGAGCTTCTCAGCCAGAATTTTTCAGCAGTACCTTACAGGTCTGCCCTTATTTCTTTGGTTGTGCCATTGAAGACATGCTTCCAGAAGAATACACATAAATGGATGTAGTTTGACCTTTACCCATCAGTTCTTCCCAACCGTACCAAATGTAGTATGTATGTACAACTGTGTAGTATATCTGCAAGGTCGAAATAATATCTTTTGTCAAGCAAGTTCAAGTTTTATTTTTTTATGCAACCTTTGAGATGTAATTCAGCTTTCATTTTTACAACAATTACTTGAATTGCACTTTTTTGAACAGGTGCACCCCCATCTGAAGTACCGCTTTGTAAGTAGTGTTGGTTGAAGATGATAGCCCAAAAGTGGCACATTATTTGCAGGTGTTGCTTGTGCCTGGACCACTGCATAAATAGGAATTTTAAACAAGCCTTTACCATTGTGCTGTGATAGTCCATGAAAAGCTAGAGGTCAAAGCTAAACAGAGTTTGCCGCTCAGTCTAAAAGAAGAGACTTCACAAGGGAGTTGTTTAGATGTTCTTTGTGTTTCAATGTTGCAGTCATTACATTTGGGTAATCCTGCTGGCAGGTTGCCCTCAGTCGGCCTGAATTCCAAAGTCCTGGGTCCTGCGTCGGCTGCTGCCGCCCCTTCCCTGACGTCAGGTCGTCAGGGGTATAAAAGATGCAGCCGACACCATTTTCTTTAGTCTTTCTTGCCGCGCGGTGCCCGAAGCAGAAGCAGTTCGCAAGTGCCGGTCGGCCGACTCCTGAGATTTTCATGTTCGAGTTTCAGATCCGAAGTCTTCAATAAAGCTAATTACCCCGTTGGGGAAACTTTTTTCTTGCTCCAGACCGATGTCAGAAAAAGTAAATAATTGTATTTCTTGTGGAAAGCAAATACCTCATAAGGACTTTCATTCTTATTGTATTCCTTGCCTAGGCCCTGATCACAACGTTTCTGGTTGTCGGTTTTGTGCTAGATTTAACCAGCGCACAATTAAGCGTCAGCATGATTTTGCTTTAAACTATTTTGGACGCCGGTTTAATTATCCAGAAATGTTGTCGGATAGCCATCCAACTACCGGAGTTCACAAAAAACTCAAAGAAAAGGAGAGAGATAGACAACCAAGGCCCAAAACCGACGACAAAGCTTCTCCTAAGCCAGTCGCCGGTTCACCAGTTCTCAGTGAGGCACTTTTGCAGCCCCTGACACCCGCTACTTTAGAGTCGCAGGCCCACGTGGAGTCGGCCATGCCGCTGGAAACTCAAGGTATTGGAGCCTCGGATACTATTCCTGCAGATGGGTTTGGAGCCACTGAGCAGGCACAGGCTTCTGAGGGGGTGTATTCAGACCTCAACATCTCTACATTAAACCAACTTCAGCTTCAAAGGCAAAGACTAAAACACCTTCTAAAGCAAAGAAACAAACTCAAGAGCCACGTGGACAGGCCTCTATACCCAAAAAACAGATGCTCAAAATGGCCGAAGACTTGATTACCTTGATCAGGGGTTCCCATCCCCCTCCTGATAAGAGGCCTAGGCAAGAAGACTGACTGAATCTTCAGATCAGGTTTCTATTTCTTCTGATTCCTCTTCTGATCAGGAATAATCTCTTCCCCCCATGATGATTCTGATGCTGAAGAATCTATACCTTCAGCTTCTCCTCCAGAGGACTATTCTTTTGGGGAAACCTTGCATACCATGAGGGAGCATTTCCACTGGGAGAGCCAAGATTTTTCAGAATCTAAAAAGAGGCTCAGGGATTTCCTTTTACTACCTCAACACAGGCCACTAGCCATTCCACCTGTGTTAGACATTGTAGATGTGTTTTCGGAGTCTAGTCTTACCCCTGACTCCTTACCTCCAGCTCCTGTTAAGCCTGACAGATATTACAGGGTTCCTAACTCTCATAAATTCCTTTTTAAAAACCCTGCTACAGACCCAGAAACTATTTCACAGGGTCCCAAAGGAGTTAAGGCTTCCGCTGCAAAAAAAAAACCCTACCCCCTCTGACAGAGATTGTAGGGCACTGGATAGATGGGGAAAAAAAGTTTACACATCTGCTACCTTGGCTATAAGGGCCTTAAACTGTCAGTTTCATATGCTCAAATATCAGCAACATGTTATAGCATTGCTTAAACAGAAAATGTTATTAAACTCTGAATGTACAGAAAACAAGGAAATGCAGGATTTATTGCATGCAGCTGAACAAGTTGGAAAGCATACTTTGCAATGTGGTTTTGATTCTTTGGAGGCCTCCTGCAGGGCCACAGTTACGGGTTCTGTAATTAGGAGGCATGCTTGGTTAAAGGAACAAAATCTGCCTGATCATGTCAAGGTTAAATTATTTAGATGCACCTTTACAGTATGATGCTTTGTTTGGTGTTAAGACAGAAGAGGTAGTAAAGAAAATGGAGGACAAAGCTAAATCTATGCAAACTGCCAAAGATTTCTTACAAGTACAGCCACCTAGGTTTAGTAGACACTGGCCTACAAAGAATTGGTCCTTTCCTGTGTCAGACAGATCTGAAAGGGGCAGATCCAGACGCCCTAGAGGCAGATCCCAGGCACAAGGTTCATACAGGCCAAAGCAATGGGGTGCTTCTACCTCCAAAGTTGGAGAAGACAAATCACAACCATACAAGAAATAGTCCCAATGACTTCCTCCTGCCTGCACCAAGCACTTATCTCCTGGCAGTACCCTTAGGGGCAAAATTAGCACTTTTTTCTCAAAATTGGCACATTATAACCCAGGACAAGTGGGTTCTAAATGTCGTGTCACAAGGCTACAAGTTCCATTTCCATACCCTGCCAAAGGCAAACGGCTGGCCAGATCTGCCAAAAAATCAATGGGCAGAGGCACAAAAACAAGTCTCATCCCTCATGGACAATGGGGGGGGGGGGCATTCAGCAAGTACCAGAGCAAGAGCAGGGACAAGGATTTTACTCAAGACTGTTCTTGGTACCCAGAAAGGACAAGGCCTGGAGACCAATACTGGACCTATCTATTCTGAACACATTCCTGGATATACCAAAATTCAAGATGTTGACTTTGCAGCAGCTTCTGCCCATGCTGGGCAAGAACGCTTGGCTTGTGACTCTAGACCTAAAAGAGGCATACCTGCATGTCCCAATCAGACAATTATGCAGAAGATACCTCAGATTCAAGGCTGGCTCAATGCATTACCAATTCTCTGCACTGCCCTTTGGCTTATCTACTGCACCCAGGGTCTTTACAAAGTGCCTGGCACCAGTAATTGCATTATGCAGACAAAGAGGAATACAAATATATCCTTACTTGGATGACTGCCTTATTCAAGCAGAGAACAGGGACATTCTTCTACAGCATCTGGCATTTGTGAAAAGACTTCTAACATGCCTAGGGTACACAGTCAGCGAAAAGAAATCAAAAATAGTACCCTCTCAAGAGATAATATTCCTGGGTGCAAGCTTAAATACAACTGCCCAGATGGCTTATCTCATGCCAGACAAAGACAACTGACTACCTTTTTCAAAATGTTGGCAACAAAGGCCCAGTTATCTGCAAGAAAAAATCTGCAGGCTTTGGGCTTCATGGCATCCTGCATCCTACTAATTCCATATGCAAGACTGCATATGAGGAAACTTCAATGGTACCTAAAAAGTGTTTGGACTCAACATTGCCACAGCCTGGAAACAATGATTACTCTCATTCCCTGCCTGCAACAGGAGTTTCGATGGTGGGCAAAGGCTTGTCACCAAAACAAGGGACAGCCATTCACATTACCCCCAGCCAGGCAGACACTAACAACGGATGCATCAGTTTATGCCTGGGGGGCCCACATGGCAGGAAGTTGCATTCAGGGCGCATGGTCCTCAAACCAAATGCATCTACATATCAATCAAAAAGAGATGCTAGCTGTTCAAAATGCCCTGACAGCCTTCAAGGACCTACTTCATCTGGGACAACTTCTGATAGACAGACAACACCATGGTCATGTGGTATATAAACAAGCAGGGGGGCACACATTCTTACCCCCTTTGCAGACTAGCCATGACTTTGTGGGACACAGCATTGACTTACCAAGTACATCTGCAGGCACAATTCCTGCCAGGAAGGAAAAATACTTTGGCAGATGAACTAAGCAGAAACCTCGTGGATCCCCACGAGTGGCAGCTGGATCCACAAGTCTTCAGCATGATAACAAGGAAATGGGGATGCCCGGACATAGATCTATTTGCCTCCCCTCACAACTACCAACTAAAAAGATTCTGCACAAGGACTTATCACAGACAAGCATGGAAAGTGGACGTCCTATCAGTATGTGCCTTTCGCCCACTGCCTCTCCTCCCCAAGGTACTCCTAAAGGTCAGACAGGAGAAGTCAATAATGATACTGATTGCCCCAGACAGGCCCCGCCAGTACTGGTACGCAATCCTAAGGAACTTGTCTCAATGCCCAGCTTGGACCTTACCTCAAATACCGCAACTACTGTCCCAGCAAAACAATCAGATCCTGCACTGCCAACTCAGGACTTTAAACCTAGCAGCATGGCGAATAATGTAGTCATACAACACACACCTCTCGCTAAAGCTGTGATGGATGTCATTTTGGAAGCCAGAAGGCCTAGTACTAGAAAATCTTATGCTGGAAAATGGAAGAGATTCTGTGCTTGGAACCAGGCACAAGGAACTGATACAGCTGTGCCAGATATTCCTCGGATTTTGCAATACTTAAGTGAGATGCTGGACAAAGGCCTATCTTTTTCATCTATTAGAATTCATGCCTCTGCCATTTTGGCTCATTACAATACAGAGCCATCAATCTTTTTTCATCCCTTATTAAAGCAGTACCTCAGAGGAGCCAAATATGTAAGGTCTCCAAGGAGATCACCAGTGCCTACATGGGACCTCAACTGTTTCTTGGAAAAACTCACAATGCCTCCTTTTGAGCCAGCTGCTACTGCTGATATAAAGTTTTTATCTTGGAAAACAGCTCTGCTCCTAGCAATAACTTCTGCAAGACGAGTTTCAGAGCTACAGGCACTCATGGCTGTGGAACCTTTTATCATTTTTTATCCAGACAGGGTCTCTCTGAGGTCAAACCCAATATTTATGCCTATGGTGGTGTCCAGTGTGGCTCTTAACCAAACTATTCATCTGCCAACTTTTTATCCAAATCCACAGAACAAGGGGGAGAGAATTCTGCACTCTTTGGACGTACACAGACAGCTTAGATTCTACTTGGACAAAACCAAAGTTTTCAGAAAGACAGAACAATTACTAGTGACATATGCTGCAGGATCACAAGGAAAGGCTATCTCAAAGCAGACTATTTCAAAGTGGATAGGTCACTGCATTCGTTTCTGCTACGTACACTATGGAAAGCCAGTGCCTAAGGGCATTAGGCCACATTCAACCAGAGCTGCAGCCACTTCAGCAGCCTTTCTCAGTGGAGTACCAACTAAGGACATTTTAGAGGCTGCTACTTGGAGTTCAGTGCACACCTTTACAAAGCACTATCATCTGCCACTCTACTCTAAATCCAGGGCAGGCTTTGCCACTGCAGTTCTGCAGGGCCTCATAGCCGCTTCTAACGCTGTTTATCTCCAGCCTCCCAACCATAGCTTTGGGACTGTACTTAAATGTAATGACTGCAACAGTGAAACACGAAGAACATAGTACAGTTGTGTACACTTACCATAAATGTAGATGTTCGAGTGTATTCACTGTTGCAGTCCAGGTTACCCACCCGCCATCCCCCTTTCTTCTGATAGAACCTATCTTTCCTTCTCTGATTTATACAACCTATGTGGTGTATTTGCTTGTAAATGAAGGTAAAGTTTATATTGGTGCATGTATTTATATATTTATAAATTTTGGCTACCCTTTTAGGGGGCACCTGACGTATGAGGCAAGAAAAACTAAAGAAAATGGCGCCAGCCGCATCTTTTATACCCCTGACGACCTGACGTCAGGGAAGGGGCGACAGCAGCTGACGCAGGACCCAAGACTTTGGAATTCAGGCCGACTGAGGGCAACCTGCCAGCAGGGTTACCCAAATGTAATGACTGCAACAGTGAATACACTGTAACATCTACATTTATGGTAAGTGTACACAACTGTACTTTCATCCTTGATGAAATTGCTAGTAAGTTCTTTGATTGCACACCCATTGTGTGAAATACTTTAAAGTGACTGAATTTTCCCTTTTGTGTGACACGCAGTCTCCTCAGACTTTATAGTAGCCCCGCAAGTCTTTATTGAATTTTGATATTTTTGGCTGAATATGGTTTTGTGTGTTGTCTGATAGCCAAACCATCTTTTGAAGAATTGACATTGAAGCATCCCATAATTATGTACAAATGGCATCATTAGAAGCATAAAATTTTAAATTTAGGTTCATAGAGAGAGGAAGGTCTTCACAGTGAATGTATGACTTTAGGTGACTTGTTGCAAACATTTCTAATGTACCATCCATCTGCTAACATTTTGTCACTGAAGAGAAGTGGAGCTCATATTTTCCCCTACCTGAGAAGAATAGTTCCTTATACTAAATAGGGGCATTGGGAGTAAAGGGCTTTGTTTGAAATGCCTGCTCAGAGCAACCCACATGTTATTTTGAAGGTAAATGTATATAATGCTCAGCCTTTTTACCTTTTATGGGTAAAAGAATCTGCACAGATTTTATTTTGAAATTCTGTTGTCAGTTATATGATAAGTCAGTTCAACAGAAGGTCCGCGTCCAGTGCAGAATGTAACATTGAAGTCACTGAGTATAAGGGTCCTTCCTTGGTGGTTTACTCTGTAGATTCCTTTTCTCTAGAGTGTCTCTTTGGAACCTACAGAATCTGTAGCTAAATTGTATAAGAAATGGCCACTACAGCAGGTATAAACATACCTGAAAAATGACTGTGATATTTACACCTTTGAGGCTGACTTAGCCAGCCATGCTAAATTTGAAACTGAAGAGAATGCTCTGTCAAATCTCCTTTCTTCTCAGGGTTCTCCCCTGATCAGAGAATTCTGTCCTGCCATAGTATCTGTCTTCCTTCCTTTGAAGTGTTATAAAACATTGGACTTTAAGGATTTTGTGATTTATAATCACAGAGGAGTGGTGGTATTTATATCTCCAGATTCCACATTTCCCAAGCCTGTCACTATTTGTCCTTACTGTCAAATTTACCATAAAATCAGCTATGAAGTCCCTGGACAGTTTCTTAGCCATAGCTCACTGGGTCGATATTAAGAACTCTTCTTCCATTAAGGTGTTCACTGTGGGGTAACATCCATTGATTTCTTCCATTAGGGTGTTCACAGTGGGGTAACATCCATTGCCCACAGCTGTAACTACTGCTGCTCACTAGAGGCAAGGTTTTCTATACCAACTTGCTGAACTTTCCTCTGATAAGAATTTCAGGAATCAGAATCGGTGAAAAATAATTAATGTATGCAATGTCTACTACTGAGAAGTACTTTACTAACCATAATGTATATCTCACCAGGTACATGGATACATAAATATCTCAGCAGGAACTAGAAGACAAAAATCCCAGCTCCTCAAAATATTAGAATATGTAGAAGCATACTTAATTTCTTGAGGCCTCTGTTTGATATAGTCACCACTCGGACCAGTACAGTGGCATCATTGGGGGGGGGGGGTTGACGAAGGTCATTTGCCTACTGTGTCACTCTGAGCAAGTCAGTTATCTAGGCAATGCTGTCTCAAATTACCCTGAAAAGAGGCACTTGCGCCAGGGGAGCTTACCTAGCTAACAAAGGCGAATGGTCATGGTTATAGTTCTTTTCAGCGTCCTGCTGAGGCGAGGTATAGAATTCTTCCATTATTGGTGGTAGCAATATCACGTACAAGGTAAGAAAATATCTTGTGTGAGGCCATATCACCTTCCTCTGGCAGCTTTGTAAAAACCAAAATAGTCCCTTAGGCCCCAGATCCAGGCCATCTTCTAGTACACAATTGGAACTTGAGCAGCAAACTCCTTGAAACCCTTATTTGCCCACAGAATCCGTTATAACCCTCCATAAGTGCCATCCAAGGCTAGAATTTAAAGTCTTGGTGGGATGCTTGTTTATGGTCCTGGAAGTGATTCAGAATTATTTTACAAACACAACATTGTTATGAACCAATGGTTTACCCAACGTTTGGAGCAGGGATAAATATTGGACCTGTTGTCTCATCTTCTTTAACAGCAATTGCCACATGTATGGTCATTTTAGCCAGCACAAGTCAGTCTTACACTTTTTATGAATGAGCCATACAATTATTATTCCAAGTTTTTCATAGCTTCCCAGAAGATGGAAAGTAATGCTTTTCAGTGCTAGATTTAAAAGGGACTAATTTCTTTATTTATTACATGAAAAATATTCTGTTCCTTTTTTAAGTGGGAGCAGTGGATGTTCTATTTCACTGTTCCAATATTCATTACTGTAGGGATACCCTGCCAAGGGCAGCCTGATATCCGGCCAGTATACCAAAGCCTTTAGGTTGCTTTAAGGTACACTGTATACTACACATATGCTCCTCGCATAGAGTTAGGGCATAAAGGAGATGTTCGAACGTACCCTCGTCAGAACTTCTTTGCCACCAGTCCGAATTTCAATTTCTGATTGGTCTGAACACCCACTATGATTGCTGGTTCATTAAGCCATTTCAGATAAGTTCCCCATTGGAGTTTTTAATCGTCTTTTTTATTTTGTTGTTGTTACTTGTGAGGTTTCATGTTATTCAAGAAGGGTAAATGCCAGTGTGGGAGACAGATTCCCCATAAAGACCATCATGAACAGTGCTTGTTTTGTTTTGGCCCTTCCCATAACCATGCATCCTGTTCAGTGTGTCGGGCCTTTGTTCCTAAAACTCTGCTTAGTTGACTCTTTTTTGGCCTTGTATTTGGAAAACCAGTATTCTAAGCTTTTAGCAAAAGACACTATGGAAGGAACGTCCCACTCTGAGGGTCATCGGTCCATGAAGAAGCAGGCCAAGAAATCTAGGTTGGATTCTTCTGCTGTGCTGGCTCTATTGGATGTCTTTCACAAAGCAAGTGAAAGCCGGAGGATCACCTGGCTCTGACATTGGATTCATCCACCTTGACCATTTCAGAGACCGACGTGGATCCAACTTTATGCACGTCTTTGGAGGCCTTGCAGATGTCTGCTTCATATGTTTTGGGGGTACCGTGGCTGATTATTTCCGAGGGGCATAGGGGTGTTCCTCAGATTCTGGTTAGAGAGGGGCATAGTGGTGTTCCTCCGATTCTGGTTAGAGAGGAAGTCCCAACTACAATTATTGAATGCCGTCCAGGGTCTGAGCCTTCTAAATTTTATAAGGCAGACACCCCTTTCAAGAAAAAGCAAAAGACTAGGCATATTTTTCCAGCTCCTAAGGACCTGCAGAGTGAATGGCAGAATTTCACTCAGTGGTTATTTAATGCGTTGATAGCTTTGAAATCTCCTCGTGGAGTTTCTGTTCCAGCTTTCCCTTCGTCTCCTACTCCCCTTAAAGACCTAGGGAACAGGATTCCTCTGAGGAGGTGGATTCAGATGAGGAATCCATTGCTTATTCATCTCAGATTCCCTCTCCTTTTGATTATGGGTCTGAGGAGGAAGAGTCTACAAGTCCTGACATTTCTTTTGAGGAAATGTATTTCAGGGAAGCAATCTCCAGATTGATTGAATTCTTTAAATGTGATTGTTCCAAAGTTCCTGAGGTACAGAAGAGGTATTATGAACTCCTGCAAATAGACTCTGCTAGACCTTCTGCAGTTCCTCCTATTTTGGCTGCATTATTGGATGCTTTTTCTACTGCATCTAAGGCTCCTGATTCCCAGCCCCCTACCCCCAAGATACCTGACAGTTTTATAGTGTGCCTGAGGACTGTAAATTTCTTTGGTGCCAAGGAAGGAAGGTACTTGGAGACCTATTCTGGACCTCTCTCATCTAAACACCTTTCTGAAGGTCCTTTCTTTTCGGATGTTGTCCGTTCAGACTTTGTTCCGTCTACTGATCCCTCAGGCTTATCTGGTATCTCTGGGCCTCAAGGATGCTTATCTTCATATCTCTATTCATCCCCTTTCCAGGAGGTTTTTTACATTTCTGTGTTGCTTCCTGGCATTTTCAGATGTTCATCGTGCATTACAGCTGCAGTAATTACATATGGGTTTTCAGCCGGCAGGCGGTCCCTCGGTTGGCCGAATTCCAAAGTCTTGGTCCAGCGTCGGTTGTTGTCGCGTACTCTTCTGATGTCAGGAAGGCTAGAGTATAAAAGACACAGCCGACGCCATTTTCTCCAGTCTTTTTTGCCGCGCGGTGCCCGAAGCAGAAGCAGTTCGCAAGTGCCGGTCGGCCAGCTCCTGAATTATGAAAAATTTAGAACCGAAGTCTTCATTAAAGCTAAGTACCCCGTTGGGGAATCTTTTCTTGCCTCAGACCGATGTCAGAAAAAGTTAATAATTGTATTTCTTGTGGGAAGCAAATACCGCATAAGGATTTCCATTCCCTTTGCATACTTTGTTTGGGCCCAGACCACGACGTCTCGGGCTGCCGCTTTTGTGCTACCTTCAATAAACGCACTATCAAGCGTCTGGCGGAGTTCGCCCAGCACTTTTTTGGTAAAGCGTTTAATTATAAAATGTCGTCGGATACTCCGACTACCGCTATGTCCAGAAAACGCAAAGAAAAGGACCGTCAGTCGAGAGCTGCGGTCTCCACCGACACCACGCCGAAACAAGCTCCACGTGGGCCGGTTCTCAGTGAGACGCCTTTGCAGTCCCTGACTACCGACGACACTCCCTCGGCGGGGTCTTCTGTACCTGAGACTGCTGGTTCTTCAGTCCTTTCCCAAACTACAACCGAAGCCCCTGCTCATACCGAACCTACCAATGTGGATAGAGCTACATCCACCCATGGTGTATTTAGGCCTTCATCATCTTTCTCTATCAAGGCCTTCACTAAAGCCAAATCAGCCAAGCAACTTTCAAGGCCTGCTACACAAGGCCCAAGACCTGGGCCTACGCCTAAGAAGCACATGCTTAAAATGGCTGAAGACCTTATCACTCTTATCAGAGGCTCCCAGGCCCCTCCGGACAAGAGACCCAGAGTAGAGGAGGATTCTCCTCCTTCTGACCAAGAATCCATTTTATCAGAACATTCTGATGCTGAAGAACACTCTTATTCACCTTTCGAGGATTCGGATGCAGAGCAGTCTATTCCTTCTGTATCCCCCCCTGAGGATTTTTCCTTTGGGGAAACTTTACACTCCTTGAGAGAGCACTTCCACTGGGAAGGCCAAGACTTTTCAGACTCCAAGAAAAGGCTTAGGGAATTTCTCTGGTTACCTCAGCATAGACCTTTGGCTATTCCCCCTGTTCTGGAGGTATTGGATGATGTCTACTCGGAGGCCTGTCTTAATCCTGATTCTCTGCCCCCTGCACCAGTTAAGCCGGATAGGTATTACAGAGTACCTAATTCTCATCAGTTCCTCTACAAAGGTCATAATGTAGACCCTGAAACTATTTCTCAAGGCCCTAAAGGAATTAAGGCTTCCACGGCCAAGAATCCACTACCTGCGGAAAGGGAATCTAGATCTCTAGAAAGGTGGGGTAAGAAGGTTTACACCTCGGCCACCCTTGCCATGAGGGCCTTAAACTGCCAGTTTCATATGATTAAATATCAACAATTTCTGTTATCACAATTAAAAACCAAAATGTCACAGCCTGAACAACCAGATTTGAAAGAGTTGCAGGATATGATGCATAGTGCTGAACAAGTGGGCAAGCACACCTTACAATGTGGTTATGATGCCCTAGAGGCCTCCAGCAGATCGGCCGCCACCGGAGCAGTCATTCGCAGACATGCATGGCTAAGGGAACAAAATCTTCCAGACCAGGTGAAAGCAAAAATTCTGGATGCACCTTTACATAAGGATGTTCTTTTTGGTGCTAATGCTGAGGATATATTACGTAAAATGGAAGAAAAAGCAAAATCTATGCAAACTGTCAAAGCTTTCTTACAGGTTCAGCCACCAAGGTTCAGCAGGAATTGGCCATCAAAAAACTGGTCCTTTCCAACCACTGACAAGACCCAAAGAGGCAGATACAGACGCGGAAGGGGCAGAGGACAACCCCAAGGGTCCTACAGAGGCAGACAATGGCAATCACCGACACCAAGAGGTGGTGACGACAGTGCACAGCAGTACAGAAAACAGACTCAATGACTCCCTCATTTCCATGCCAAGCAAAATTCAACTGGCAGCACCTTTGGGAGGAAAACTGGCACTATTTGCAAACAATTGGCATATTGTCACAACAGACAAATGGATTCTGGACATAATAAACAGAGGCTACAAATTTCATTTTCACACTCTTCCAAAAATGAGAGGCATGCCAAACCTACCACAAAATCAAAGGGTAGAGGCACAACTACAAATCGCAAAGCTCCTAAACATGAGGGCTATACAAAAGGTACCTACGCACCAACAAGCACAAGGTTTTTATTCAAGGCTTTTTCTGGTGCCAAGAAAAGGAAGCGACTGGAGGCCCATTCTGGACTTATCCATTCTAAACACATTTCTTCTCGTACCAAAATTCAAGATGCTCACATTACAGCAACTCCTTCCCATGCTGGGCAAGGGGTTTTGGCTGGTAACATTGGACCTCAAGGAGGCATACCTGCATGTCCCAATCAGACAAAGTTGCAGAAGATACCTCAGATTTCTTGCAGGTTCAAACCACTATCAATTCTCTGCATTGCCCTTTGGCTTATCTACTGCGCCCAGAGTATTCACCAAGTGCCTGGCATCAGTGATTGCATACTGCAGACTTCAAGGGATACAAATTTACCCTTATCTGGACGACTGCCTGATCCAAGCGGACAGCAAACACGTACTGTTAAAACATCTGGCATATGTGACACGCTTACTGCTTTCTCTGGGATACACCATCAACAAGGAGAAATCAAAGCTAACACCCTCTCAGAAAATAACCTTCCTGGGTGCCAACTTGGACACAAACACCCAGATGGCTTACCTTACAACAGAAAAACAAGGGCAACTATCTCATTACTTCAAAATGCTTGCAAAAAGTACCAGGCTTACTGCAAGGAAAATCCTGCAGGCTCTGGGATTCATGGCATCTTGCATTCTTCTAATCCCATGCGCAAAGCTGCACATGAGGAAACTTCAATGGTACCTAAAAAATCTATGGTCTCAACACAGTCACAGCTTGGAAGTGGAGATTCCAATAATTCCCTGTCTTCAAAAGGAATTCATATGGTGGGCCCAAGCATGCCAAGTAAACAAAGGCCTCCCATTCTGCAAGCCTCAAGCTACACAAGTCATAACCACAGACGCCTCAGATTACGCCTGGGGAGCGCACATGAAGGACAGGTGCATTCAAGGCAGATGGCCCCAAACAGAAAAGCACCTTCACATCAATCAAAAAGAAATGCTGGCAGTAATAAATGCAATCTCAGCGTTCAGAGAATTCTTACTTCCAGGACAGCTGCTCATAAGAACAGACAACACCACAGTAATGTGGTACATAAACAAACAAGGAGGAACTCATTCATACCCCTTGTGCAGACTAACCATGACTCTCTGGAACCTAGCTCTGGAAAGACAAATGGAACTTCAGGCTCAGTACCTGCCAGGAATGGAAAACACACTGGCAGACACTCTGAGCAGGCATATGACAGACCCTCACGAATGGAAGCTACATCCACACGTATTCACAGAGATTGTTCAAGCGTGGGGAAGGCCAGACATAGACCTTTTTGCCTCCCACAAAAATCATCAATTAAAAAGGTTTTGCTCAAGGACCTTCCACCCAAAGGCCTGGAAAGTGGACGCCCTTTCATTCACATGGACAACTTGGTCAGTTTATGCATTCCCACCACTACCTCTACTGCCCAAGGTGCTTTTGAAAGTAAGAACAGACAAGCTGAGGATGATACTGATTGCTCCAGACTGGCCGAGGCAACATTGGTATCCACTCTTGAGGAGCCTAACAAACACTCCTCCGTGGCCCCTGCCTCTAACACCTCTACTGCTGACGCAGAACAATTTCAAAACCCTACACAGTCAGCTGAAAACTCTCAGCCTAGCTGCATGGAAAATTCCTTAACATCACATCACACACTACTCTCCAAAAAAGTGCAGGATTTCATTTTGGAGGCCAGAAGACCATCTACAAGAAAAGCTTACTCCGCAAAATGGAAGCGGTTTTGCTGTTGGAATGAAGAACGAGGTCAGGATCCTAGAAAATTAAACCTACCTCAGATTTTACAGTACCTAGCTGAACTTTTGAGCAAGGGACTTTCATTTTCCTCAATCAAGATACATGCCTCAGCAATCTCTGCAGAATTCAATATGGATCCTCCTTTATTCTCACATCCACTCCTGCGACAGTTCCTCAGAGGGGCTAAGAACATAAGACCTCCAAGGAAACAACCAGTGCCAGCTTGGGACCTTAACTATGTACTGGAAAAATTGACATTGCCTCCCTTTGAACCAGCTGCTTCAGCAGAATTACAATATTTGTCCTGGAAAACAGCTTTTCTCCTGGCCATCACTTCAGCTCGTAGGGTATCTGAGTTACAGGCCCTCATGGCGGTGCAGCCATTCCTCATATTCCATCAGGACAGGGTTTCCCTGCACCAACCCTTCCTTTATGCCTAAAGTGGTATCTAGGGTAGCCTTAAACCAGGCCATACACCTTCCTACCTTCTACCCTAAACCTCAAAACAAAGGGGAAAGGCTGCTTCATTCCTTAGACATCCATAGGCAGCTACGTTACTACTTGGACAGAACCAAATCCTTCAGAAAATCAGATCAACTCCTAGTTTCCTATGCTGTGGGGGGTCAAGGGAAACCTGTAACTAAACAGACCATTTCCAAGTGGATTGGTCACTGCATACGCTTGTGTTATTCCTATCATGGAAAGCTCGTACCTACTGGTATCAGATCACACTCCACTAGGGCCACAGCCACCTCTACAGCCTTCCTTAGAGGAGTGCCTACTAAAGATATCTTGGAGGCAGCCACTTGGAGTTCTGTACATACCTTCACAAAGCACTACCATCTGCCTTTATACTCCAGAACAAGAGCAGGCTTTGCTACTGCAGTTTTGCAGAGCATTCTAGCCCAACCCAGTTCCGTATAGTACCTACCACCCTATGCATAGCTTTGGGATTCTACCCATATGTAATTACTGCAGCTGTAATGCACGATGAACATAGTACAGTTTTGTACCTACCATAAATGTAGATGTTCGAGGGCTATTACAGCTGCAGTACAGGTTTCCCACCCTCCTTCCCCACTTGGTAAGACCTTGGGGTTTGAATAACTATTCATACCTGCTGACTGGGTTATCCTGCTATGTTTTATTTGCTTACTTTTGTGTATTACACTAATTTATGTATTGCCTTCCTTTTGGGGGCACCTGACATCTGGGGCAAGAAAGACTGAAGAAAATGGCGTCGGCTGTGTCTTTTATACTCTAGCCTTCCTGACGTCAGAAGAGTACGCGACAACAACCGACGCCGGACCAAGACTTTGGAATTCGGCCGACCGAGGGACCGCCTGCCGGCTGAAAACCCATATGTAATTACTGCAGCTGTAATAGCCCTCGAACATCTACATTTATGGTAGGTACAAAATTGTACTTTTTTTGCTTGGCCTTTTGGCCTTTCTACTGCCACAAGGGTATTCACCAAATGCCTCACTCCTGTGATTGCTTTTTGCAGGCTAAGGAGGATCCAAGTCTTTCACTACTTGGACGACATCCTGTTTCAGGCAGCCTTTCCAGAGGTTTTGTTGCAAAATCACCATTTTTGCCATTTCCCTTCTGCAGAGCCTGGAGTTCAATATAAATTTCAAATAGTCCTTTCTGACTCCTCAGGATCTCTCTTTCTGGGGTGCAGGATCCAGACTGTTTCTGTGCTGGCATCCCTGCCTCCTCCCAAGGCCCCAGCTGTCATTTCCTTTTTTGAATCCCTTCTTCCTCTAGCTTCAGTAACAGCCAAGAAATTTCTGAGAGCTCTGGGGTTCATGGCTTCCACCATTCCTATGCTCCCTTTTGCCAAACACCACAGGAAAATGTCAGTGGTTTCTGAGACCAGTTTGACTTCAGCATTCTCATCCCCTCAAGTTCTTAGGTCCTGTACTTCCATGTCTCAAGCAGAAACTTCAGTGGTGGATTCAGCAGTTGACTGTCAGTCAAGGGCTCCCTCTTTATCCACCTCTTCCCTCTCAGGAGCTTTTCACAGATGCTTCAGATGTGAGATGGAGAGCAGCTTTCGGCTCCCTAAAGGTGCAGGGAGTCTGGTAGCCTCACCGACCGAAAGACCACATGAATGTCAAAGAGATGAAAGCTCTTCTGGCTCTTTAAGCCTTTCGTCCTCTGTTCTTCCCAGGTCCTGCAAAGGTGTTTATAGGCAATACCACAGTAATGTGCTATGTCAATAAACGGGGAGAATGAGGTCTTATCTTTTTTGCCGGTTGGTGCTCTCCATGTGGGAACTAGATGTGTCTAGTATCAAGTGACTCTTCAGGCAGTTTACATACCCTTAGGTCAAAACATTGTGGCAGACTCTCTGTGCAAGTTCATAACTCAATCCAACGAAAGATGCATCACAGGGATGTGTTTCTGAACATTTTCCACCAGTGGGGTACTCCTCAAGTGGATCTTTTTCATAGGTTCGTAGGTGTTTACTAGGCTAATGGACCACAAGGGCCTTTTTAAGCTTAGCCATTTATCCCAAATTTTGGCAAGTTCTGGTACCCTTGATAAGTGTAAGCAGGGGCTTGGGAGATGAAACATTTGCAAGCAGGTACCTGGGAGGTGAACCATTTACAGGTTGACTGTGCCCATGAGAGACATAAATGCCAAACCAGGGATGAATTTTCATGTTCCCCATCCAATTATCCAGGTTACATTTGAATTGGGTTAGGGAGGAACTCTGCTTTATATGGATGGGGAACCTATTCCAGAGTCAGGGTAGTCTCTGGGATTAACACCTCTCTCTCCAGCAGGTCCTATTTATATCACAGGCAAGGTTTAAGCCTTTGGAATCGGTAATTGTGGTGCTGTCTGTTTTGTGGATGTTTAGGAGGTCCATTAGAGTGGGGTCTAACAGTGCCCTGTATGCAAGGCATAGATCTCCCCTCAACAGCCTGTAGGAGACAGAATATGGGCATAGGGCCTTTGAGGCAACATAGGACATTTTACTTAATGCCCTGTATTCTTTTAGTGAGGAAACTCTGTGGACGTTCAGTTGTTAGATATGCCTGGTTAGGTACATACCTAAGGGGGGCATTGTACTCGATGATACATCTGAATGCCAAAACAGTGGAACAATGACTTCCTTAGATCTAGATGCCATACCTTTGTTTATAAGTTGCGGGATGTAGAAGGAGTTCCTCACTACTGTAGATACGTGATGACCAAAGGCTAGATTACTATCTGTGTGTGTCCCTAAATACTAAGTCAACTTTAAAGGGAGTGTTGTCAATATGATAGTTACCAGGGGTGGATGACTTCCCGAAGCATACTGTTATGCATTTATTGGCATTTAGTTTTAGTCCATGGCTCTGACCTCAGTTGTTTGTCTGGGTCAACCTTTTGTCATTGTGGGGTTCATTGAAATCTCCTAATTTACAATCTGCAAATTTAGTTAGCCAGAGACCATTGACACTGGCCTTGACTTCAGAGAAATAAAAAGGAGCGGTCCAAGGACTGATCCCTGAGGGTCTCCACTTGTGACTGGCCTCTTTGTAGAGGTAGACTCCCCAATTCTAACTTCCTGGGTTCTGTCTGTGAGCCAGTTGGTTAGCCACTGGGTGATGTACCAAACCACTTGAGTTTGTCAACAATGCCCAAGTGGAGTATTGTGTCAAATGCCTTGGCCAGGTCAAAGTAGGCAGTGTGAACCATTTTGTTGTCACCCATTGCTTTGGTGACCTTCTCAAAGAGTTCCACCACGTTGAGTAGGCATGACCTGCCCTTGGCGAAACCAAACCAGATTGGGTCCAGTGTCTGGAGGTTTGCTATATCATTATTGATCATTTCAATGATAGTTCTTTCCATGACTTTGCATGTGAGACTAGTGAAACATATGGGTCTGTAGTTTCCAGAGTCTGTAGGTGGCTCACCCTTGAGCAGAAGGATGACTGTTGCTGTTCTCTATTCATGAGGCATGAAGCCTGTTTGGAGGATACAGTTAAATGGCAATGCCAGAGAGGTCCTGATAGGTCATGTTTCAAGCCGTTTCGAAGGTACCCTGGGATATTATCTGGGCCCATTGATGCAGTGTTCTTGGCCTTAGAGAGAGTATTAAGGAACCGTTCCCTAGTGGTAGCAAGGAGATGCTTGATGGCATTTCCTGAGGAAAGGTTGAGGAGGAGAGAGGGGCGAAGTTGAAGCTGAATTTATCATCCAGTAGGTTTGCTATATATTCTGGCTCAGCTTAGGTTGGCTCCATTTGCAATGAGCTCTGCACAAAATTGTGTATTGCCTCTGAGGTTACAGACCTAGCTAGAAAATGTCTTGTGGTCGTCTTTGGTCTGGGAGGCCAAATTTACCCCAAGCTTGGCTTGGTTAGACTTTGTCATTTGAGTTGTTTGTTTAGTTCGATGAGAGTGCTTTTGTCCTGCTGGGTGCTGCACCTCTTAATTTTTGCCATGATTTTCTTCCTTCTATTATACAGTCTGTTGATTTTGTGATTCCACCAGGGTGGCTTGTTTTTTGTTAGTTCCGTACTTCGTGGTGGGTACAGCTGCCTCTATGCAGCTATTAATGTGCTTCTATAGGGTTTCTGTGAACAGTTCTGCATAGGCAGCAGTGTTCTCAGGGTTTATGGGGGCTTGAAATGTTGCCAGGTTATCACTTAATAGCAGGAAGTTAGCTTTAGAGTTGCTCCTGAATATTCCAGGGTTAGCTGGGGGTCCAGGTTTTATTTTTACTTCAAAGGAAGCCATTTTGTGGTCTGACCTTACCAGGGAAGACATTACACTAGGGGGTGTCCATCACTGTCCATATTAGTTAGGACCAGATCCAGTATGGTTGCACCTCTGGTTAGTGTTTTGACAGTCTGATTCAGGGGTATCTGTGTGCCTGTATGTTTAGTGTTGTATAGTACACCCAGTTTATAGTGAGGTAATTAGTCACCCACGAATATGGTATTTGGTTGGATGAGGAGTGTTTCCAGTAATTTGAAATACATTGTATGGGTTTCCTGGGTCATATAGGAGGACCTTTAGTTTGCAAGGAATTGGTATTGGACTTTGCTTGTGGTAATTTGAACATGGAGCAGCTCAAGTGCATTGTCCTGTTTGACCAGGCTTGAGGTATATTTATTTTTTATGCAAATCTAGACACCACCTTTGGTCCCTGTCTGTGTAGTAGCTGGTCTAAATGTATGGAAGGCATTATAACCTTGCACTGTTGGTGTGCTCTCCATGGTTTTAAACCATGTATCAGTGACCACACAGATGTCAGTGTTCTCTAGGGTGAAGAGTGCTTCTAGTAATTGAGTATTGAGCAGCAATACCTTTAGATTTTCTTGATTTTAATTTGCTATGTTGGAAGTAGTTTGTTTGGCATTTCCTAAAAAAGGCACTATGGGGGAAGACATTCTTTTAGCTAATATTCAAAAGCCTAGAGTGGAGAGGTGCAGACCATCCCTGGCAAAGCAGCGTGATCTGTTGACCATTTCCTTCCACACTGACAAATATTGCATCCGCTTAAAATGATACCAGAAACTAAGCCAGTTATTAGTCGGTCATCTTTTGTTCGAATTGTGGCATCATTCTTGGAGAAGGTAAAATGCTGCTCAATGCTAGGCTCATAATTAGCATGGGATATATATTCTGAAAGCTCCGTGATGTCTCTGTTCATATATTCTAGGGAGGTACATCGGAGGTCATTTACACCCACATGGATTATAACTGAGTCGTACTGGTACTTGTGGTCCAATGACCTGATTGCGTGCATAATGTGGCAGATCTGAACCCTTGATAAGCAACTCTCCATGACTTTCTTCTTACTCCGCCTGGTGAGAGGGACATCAGTATGACTCACAATGGAGTCTCCAATGACCAGAATGGTGGCTTGCCTTATGGACTTAGAGATAAAGGCTCCATGAGATGTGGGTGTTGTTTTTGAAATAGTGCATTTGGGGCTGCTAAGGGTATTTGCTATGTGTACTTTGTTTAGGAGGTCTTTGGGGTTTAAGAAGGTTACATTTAAGTGGCTCAGCATATGTGGATTTATATGTCTGCTTTGAATGGTCTGCAATGAGTGCAGCGTGTGTACTACTGACAACCTTATTGACATTAGGAGTACTTTTATGTGAGAGTTTTGCCTCCAATGACATTGTGTAATACATCTGTCACATACCATATCCGTTGGTTTGAGAGTTAACTGGTTGTCAGTAAACATGAGGCAGTTTCTGCATTCCCACAGGATGCCCATATCCACCAAGCTGGTAACAGAGATAGTGGGAAAGTTCATATCCATGACGACTGACTTTTTTTTTTATTAGACAGTTGGAATGAAAATGTAAAGCAATGTTAGGAGTATCCAGTTTGCAACTCTGGGGACAGTGCTTGGCACTGCAAACTAGTTGTCCTGTGTGCAACTAGCTGTTGGTAAAATTTAAATTGTGCTTTTTCAGAAAAAATGTCACTCAAGGTATCTGTGTCTGTACAGGGCACTGCTAAACACTTGAGGGGAAACTAATAAGTAGACCTTGAAAATTTAAGGATGAATCTAAGCAGATACTTAAGTTAGAAACAAATCAAGCATTACTTGAAAACAAAGAATTAGCTTATCAAGAATGATGAAAAGAGGGGAGTCACGTGAATGGCTACTGCCTGAAAAGAAAAAAAAAACAACCACAGGATTCTGTCTATTTCCAACCTCACCAACACAAGTACTGAGGAAAAAAATGAAAAACAGAAAAACTAGTAGTTTTAAAACTTTGTTGATGAGCTCAGTCACAATAATTTCCAACAATCATGAAACCCAGATAGTGTTTCAAAGCAGCCTTAATTCGTCACAGACAAGCAATACTCATTAACAAAAACTCATAAATACTTTACAATGTTAAACATATCCACTTTTATGCACTTTTAGAAGTTGGTGTGGAAATATATGTATTTACTTTTAAACCAGCCTGTTCCAGGCAAACAATGTAAACAGGGCCGTAAAAGTGCATTTAAGAACAGCAAGTACCAACCCCCCCACACACACACACACACACGCACACACTATTGATTAGATCAAACTAAATCCTAGTTAAGGAAAACACTACCTATGTATTTGTAACCCACATTCCAAAATCAAGTGTTAAGTAGACTTTTAACTGAAATCGCTTTCGGCTAACTAATGCAATAAAGCCTTCATCAGGTATGTGCCAAGAACTAAAATATACATAGGTGGATATGTAAAAAGAGCTAACTAGATAGATACAAGAGAAAGAAATTTACAAAGCTATCTAACCATAAACATTATTTAATTAGACCACTATAAATATAAATATATAATGTGAAGTTGTTCTATCAAGCCTCCATTCTCACTGATGGGTTCGGAGCTGATCCTCTGCTCCGACTCTGCCAAATACAAAAGCTCGAGGTCTTCAAGCAGCTCGTGGCCTACTCCCTATCTGATGATGCAGTGCTTCCCCCAGCTCTCGTTTGCCACTGCAACAGATCGGGTGTTCTTCGACAGCTCTGGCCAGTATAAGTGACATTTCTTTATATTTCTCTATTTTCTCAATATTTCTCAACAGCTATTGAGATTTCTTGCTATTTCTTAGCTTCTAATGAGTTCTAGTATTAGATAGTTTAAAATTTAGAGAGTGCGTTGTTGTTATTGGTGGGTGTTCTTTTTTCTAGGGCGGTTTCTCACATCTCGTTTAAGTTAGAGAGGAGTTTAGTTAGAGTTTCTCCCTACCCTTATAGTGCGTGCTGCAGAATTAGAAATAGTGTCTTAAGCTTGAGCCCAGATTTTTTAGGGCAGTAGTTTTATTTTGTGTGTGCTGTAGTGTTAGAAATTGTAAGAGTTAGAGCCCTGTGTTTTTTTAGTAGGGCTGTCTTATTTATTTTTATTTATATATATATATATATATATATATATATATATATATATATATATACACACGTGTGTGTGCATATGAATATCCGCGATGGTGCAGCGGTAGCGTTATTGCCTCACAGCAAGAGGTTCTCCCGTTCGATTCTCGGCTGGAGTGCGGGGAGTACCTTCTCTGTGGAGTCTGCATGTCCTTCCCGCGGTTGGGTGGATGTTCGAAAGACATGCGTAAATGGGCGTGCCTTTGTTGAAGGTTGGACGTTGAGCTGGCACCTCGGTGTTTGTGAAAAGCTACTGCCAATCATTAGCAGACCGGATTTCCACTGTGGCGACCCCTAACCAGGAAAAAGCCGAAAGAACAACATATATATATATATATATATATATATATAATTAGTATTGTGTGCTTCTTCATAGTTAGACATATAGTGTGTGCTGTAGTGTTTAAAAAATTGTAAGCATCAGAGCCCTGTTTTTTTTTTTCCTTAGGGCTATCCTATATATAGTAGTGTGTGCTTTTCATAGTCACTCTTACAGTGTTTTTTTTTTTTGCCTGTTAACGGGTACATTATTGCATAGCCATGTCTCAACAAGAGATAGCCAAGTCTGGATTCAAGAAGTGTCCTAAATGTAGGCAAAAATGTCGATTACAAATGGGGACACAGTATGTTTGTTTAGTTGAGGTCCACCTACAGGAGAATTGTGCCATCTGTCATTCGTTTAGCTCTCATGTTCTTCATGAACGTAGGAGCAAGTTAATAGCCAGGGGATTATTGAAGTCTTCTTTCCAGGGATCTTTAGATAAGGACAAAGAGGAAAAACCTACATAATCCTCTAAGACTTTGACTTCTAGCTCGTCTTCTGGGTCGGAGCCAAAAACGGGTTCATCGACCTCTAAACCGATGTGGACTACCACCTCGGCTCCATCGCTTATGGAACCAGAGGTGGTGGTTAGTAGGAGCCGGTCCCCGGTATTGGAGCCGGTATCTCCTACTCTAAAGTCTGCAATACTGCAATCAGTGGCCTCTTCTATAGATTTTTCCCGGTCCTCAAGACTATCTGATAAGGATGTGGATCATGTGGTGCAGAGGCTTCTGCAGGCACGGGCACTAGCAAATATTTTGTTCGGCTGACGCTTGGGGCTTCGGAACTGACTTGGACCCAGCCCATTTCTACTGATGTTCTTCGTATTTCACTGTTGCAGTCATTACATTTGGGGTAATCTGCTGGCAGGTTGCCCTCAGTTGGCCTGATTAACAAAGTCTTGGGTCCTGCGTCGGTTGCTGTCCCTTCTTCCATGATGTCAGGGGTATAAAACATGCAGCTGACCCCATTTTCCTCAGTCTTTCTTGCCGTGCGGTGCCTGAAGCAGAAGCAGTTCGCAAGTGCTGGTTGGCCGACTCCTGAAATTTTTGTTTTCGAGTTTCAGAACCGAAGTCTTCAATTTAAAGCTAAGTACCCCATTGGGGAAACTTTTTCTTGCTCCTTACCAATGTCAGTAAAGGTTAATAATTGTATTACTTGTGGGAAGCAAATACCTCAAGGATTTTCATTTGTACTGCATTCCTTGCCTAGGCCCTGACCACAACATACCTTGCTGTCGGTTTTGTGCTAAATTTAACCAACACACTAAGCGTTGGTATATTTTTGTATCTAAATATTTTGGCTCAAGATTTAACTATCCTGAAATGTCATCGGTTAGCAATCAGACTACCGGAATTCACAAAAAACGCAAAGAAAAAGACAGACCGAGGTCCAAAACCGATGAAGCTTCTCCTAAGCCAGTCGCTGGTACTCAGTGAGGCACTTTCGTTGCCCCTGATACCCGCTACTTTTGATTCGCAGGCCTCTACTGAGACCCATTCAGAGTCCGGTATGCCGCGAACACTAAGTATTGAACCCACGGATGTCTCAACCTTAGATGGGTCTGGAGCCGCTGAGCAGGCACCGGCTTCTGAGGGTGTTTTCAGGCCTAAAGATTTGTATATCAAACCAACGCCATCTTCAAAACCAAGGCCAAAACCAACTTGTATGTCTAAAATACTGATGCTTGTGTCACGTGCACAGGCCCCTATGCCTAAAAAAACAAATGATCAAAATGGCTGAGGATTTAATTACCTTGATCAGGGGTTCCCATCCCCATCCTGCTAAGAGCCATAGGCAAGGCACTGATTACGAATCTTCAGATCAGGTTTCCATTTCTTCTGATTCCTCTTCTGATCAGGAATTATCTATTCCACCTTATGAGGACTCTGATGGAGAAGAATCCATCCCTTCTGCTTCTCCTCCTGAGGAGTTTTCTTTTGGAGAAGCTTTGCATACCTTAAGGGAACATTTTCGTTGGGAGAGTCAGGATTTTTCAGAATCCAAAAAGAGGCTTAGGGATTTCCTCCTTCTTCCTCAGCATAGGCCGTTGGCTATTCCTCCTGTTCTAGACATTGTTGATGATGTTTTCTTGGAATATAGCATGTCTCCTGATTCCCTGCCTCTGGCTCCTAGTAAGCCAGACAGATATTACAGGGTTCCTGACTCCCACAGATTCATTTTTAAAAACCCTACTGCTGACCCTGAAACAATTTCTCGGGGTCCCAAGGGTGTTAAGGCTTCTACTGCTAAAAATCCTTCCCTTTCTGATAGAGACTCCAGGGCGCTGGATAGATGGGGTAAGAAGGTTTACATGTCTGCAACCCTGGCAATCAGGGCTTTAAACTGTCAATTTCATATGCTTAAATAGCAGCATGTCATGGGCTTACTTAAACAGAAAACGATATTGATTTCTGACTGTGGAAAATAGTTACAGGATTTATTGCATTCAGCTGAACAAGTTGGAAAGCATACTTTGCAATGTGGTTTTGATTCCTTGGAGGCCTCTTGCAGGGCCGCTGTAACTGGATCTGTGATAAGAAGGCATGCTTGGCTCAAGGAACAAAATCTGCCTGATCATGTTAAAGCAAAATTGTTGGATGCTCCTTTACAACAGGACAGTCTATTTGGCAATAAGGCAGAAGAAGTTTTGAAAAAGATGGAAGACAAAGCTAAATCTATGCAAACTGTAAAAGATTTCCTACAAGTGCAGCCACCCAGGTTCAGTAGGCACCGGTCTACTAAGAACTGGTCCTTTCCAGTACCCACCAGAGCCACTCAGGTCAAACCCAAACACTCCAAAGGCTCCAGGTTTCAGTCACAAGGAACTTACAGAACAAAACAATAGGGTGCCTCCACCTCCAAATCTGGAAGTAGTAAGGCACCTCCCTATGGTAAATAGTCTCAATGACTTTCCTCTGCAATTTCCAAGCACTTATTTGTTGCCAGCCCCTTTGGGGGAAAAAACTATCACTTCATGCACAAAATTGGAATCTAACTACCCAGGACAAGTGAGTTTTAAATATAGTATCCCAGGGATACAGATTTCATTTCCACATGTTGCCAATTCCAAACAGATGGCCAGATCTGCCTCCAAATCAGTGGGCAGAGGCCCTTAAACAAGTTATGTCCCTCATGAATATGGGGGCTGTTCAACCAGTACCAGAAAAGGAAAAGGGACAAGGTTTTTATTCGACTTTTCCTGGTACCCAGAAAAGACAAATCATGGCGTCCAATTCTGGACTTATCCATTCTAAATACTTTCCTGGACATTCCAAAATTCAAGACGCTGACTCTGCAACAGTTACTAGCTATGCTAGGCAAGGATGCCTGGTTGATAACTATAGACTTAAAAGAGGCTTACCTGCATATCCCAATCAGGGAATCTTGCAGAAGATACCTCTGCTTTAAAGCAGGCTGTTTACATTACCAGTTCTCTGCACTGCCCTTTGGCTTATCTACTGCGCCCAGGGTCTTCACAAAGTGCCTGGCACCAGTAATTGCATTTTGCAGACAAAGAAACATTCAAATTTATCCTTACCTGGACGATTGTCTAATTCAGGCAGAAAACACGGACACTCTTCTACAGCATCTGGCATTTGGAAAAAGGCTTTTAACTTGCCTAGGGTACACCATAAATGAAAAGAAATCACAACTGGTACCCTCTCAAAAAAATTACATTCCTGGGTGCAAGCTTGAATACAACTGCCCAGATGACTTATCTCACGCCAGAAAAACAAAGCCAATTGATGACTTACTTCAAACAAGTGGCCACAAAAACCCGGTTATCTGCAAGGCAAATTCTGCAGGCCTTGGGGTTCATGGCTTCCTGCATTCTTCTAATTCCATATGCAAGACTGCATATGAGGAAACTTCAATGGTTCCTAAAAAGCTTATGGAGTCAACATTGTCACAGCCTGGAAACAATGATTCCTATCATTCCTTGTCTGCAGCAGGAGTTCCTATGGTGGGCAGAGGCCTGTCACCAAAACAAGGGACTTTTATTCATTCCACCCCCTGCCACCCAAACCCTGACTACAGACGCATCAGATTATGCTTGGGGTGCGCATCTGGCAAGGAGATGCATTCAGAGCGAATGGAGCCCAAATCAAATGCACCTGCATATCAACCAGAAAGAGATGCTAGCTGTACAGAATGCTATGACAGCTTTCAAGGACTTTCTTCATCCAGGGCAACTACTGATAGATGGACACCACCACCACAATCATGTGGTGCATAAACAAATGGGGGGTATCCATTCCTACCCCCTTTGCAGACTAGCCATGGCTTTGTGGAACACAGCCTTGTCTTACCAAATACATCTACAAGCTAAATTCCTGCCAGGAAAGCAAAATACTCTGGCAGACAAACTAAGCAGAAATCTTATGGACCCACACGAATGGAAACTGGATCCGCAAATGTTCAGCATGTTGACACGCAAATGGGGGAGCCCAGACATAGATCTTTTTGCCTCACCCCAAAACTATCAGTTGGACAAATTCTGCACAAGAATCCATCACAAAAAAGCTTGGAAAGTGGATGCTCTATCCTTCAGCTGGGAAAACCTATCAGTCTATGCATTTCCCCCTCTGCCTTTGCTCTCCAAGGTATTACTAAAAGTCAGACAGGAAAAAACAAAAATGATTGATTGCTCCAGACTGGCCTCGCCAACACTGGTACCCGCTCATACGCAATATGTCACACCTTCATAGTGATACCTGCCTCAGAAACCTTATGTACTGTCTCAGCAGAACTTGCACACTCCGCTCCAAACCCTGAATCTTGCAGCATGGCTGATCAACTAATTTCACCAGTTACATCCCTCAGCAAACCTGTGATGAATTTCATTTTGGAGGCTAGAAGGCCTAGTACTAGAAAATCTTATGCTGATAAATGGAAAAGATTCCGTGCCTGGAATCAGGCAAAAGGAATAAGCACAGCAATGCCAAATATTCCTCAGATTCTGCAATATTTAACTGAGATGCTTCACAAGGGCCTATCTTTCTCTTCCATAAATATCCATGCCTCTGCCATTTCAGCTCATTACAACACAGAGCCTCCCCTCTTTTCTCATCCCCTGCTAAAGCAGTATCTCAGAGGGGCCAAAAATTTAAGACCTCCCAGGAGAGCACCAACTCCTGCATGGGACCTCAATTTTGTGTTGGAAAAGCTCACCCTACCTCCTTTGGAGCCAGCTGCTACTGCAGACATAAAATGTCTCTCCTGGAAGACAGCTTTTCTTTTAGCAGTCACTTCAGCTAGAAGGATTTCATAACTACAGGCTCTCGTGGCAGTGGAGCCTTTTATAATTTTCTACCCGGATAGGGTAGCGCTCGGGACCAATCCATCTCTTATGCCTAAAGTGGTGTCTAGTGTGGCTCTCAATCGGACCATTCATCTGCCAACTTTTTTCCCAAATCCACAGAACAAGGGGGAACGGATTCTGCATTCATTGGATGTACACAGACAACTAAGATTCTACTTGAACAGGACAAAGCCTCTAAGAAAATTAGAGCAACTACTGGTGGCATTTGCTGCAGGGGCAGAGGGAAAGGCTATTTCAAAGCAGACTATTTCAAAATGGATAAGCCATTGTATTAATTTCTGCTACATGCATCATGGTAAACTTGTCCCCTAGGGGATCCGATCCCATTCCACCAGGGCTGCATCTACTTCTGCAGCCTTTCTCAGAGGGGTTCCTACCGGAGACATTCTAGAAGTTGCTAACTGGAGCTCCATTCACAAAGCATTACCATTTACCTCTCTTCTCTAAATCCAGAGCAGGCTTTGCCACTGCTGTCCTGCAGGGCCTTATAGCTGCTCCTAACGCTGTATAATTCCATCCTCCCAACCATAGCTTTGGGATTCTACCCAAATGTAATGACTGCAACAGTGAAACATGAAGAACATAGTACAGTGTGTACACTTACCATAAATGTAGATGTTCAAGTGTATTCACTGTTGCAGTCCTGGTTACCCTCCCTCCAGCCCCCTGTTTTTTCTCTTACTATACCTCTACTTTCTTTTACTATGCTTAAAAGCCTTTTTGGTGTATTTGCTTTTGTCTGGAGGTTTATTTTTTGTGTTTTTAATTATATATATATATATATATATATATATATATATATATTTATTTTGCTCCCCATTTGGGGGGCACCTGACATCTGGGGAAAGAAAAACTGAGGAAAATGGCGGCTGCATGTTTTATACCCCTGACGACCTGACGTCATGGAAGAAGGGTTAGCAACCAACGCAGGACCCAAGATTTTGTTAATCAGGCCGTCTGAGGGCAACCTGCCAGCAGATTATCTCAAATGTAATGACTGCAACAGTGAATACACTCTAACATCTACATTTATGGTAAGTGTACACAACTGTACTTTCTTCCGCCAATTCGATCCGAAGTTTCGGAGCCGATGATCGTGGAACCGACAGAGCCGACACCCCTTCCAGGCCTATTGGTTTCGACTGCTCTGACTTCTTCGGTGCCTACCTTAGAGTCTAGGGGCCGACGCTCACCGGTTGGGTCCAGGGAAGATAGTCGTACTGACCTGTCTGTTCTGGCTTTGCCTCTTGGGGCCTCGGCTCGGGTGAGTTCAGCACCTACTTCAGGCTCGGAGCCCACCTCTTTGGTGCCGCAGAGACTGCCTGTTAGTGCGGATCCAGGTGTCTTCGGATCGGAGACAGGGGCCTTCGATGTCATGAAGGAGAGTATTTTCCCCTCAGGTATCCACATCATTGGTTCCAGCAACCTCCTCCCCTAAAGCACCTGCGTCTGCCGCTGCTACACTGATCCCTCAAAAGTGTAGAGACCCAGACTTTCAGGTCTTCTGGGACCTCCCCAGAAGTTCCCACTGAGGAGTCTTCCAGGAAGAGGCTTTGCAAGAGGAAGCATCTGAATTCCCCACAGGAATCCATCACATCAGATACTGACTTAGATGAGTCAGAAGGATCCCCACAGTCCCCCTCTGGAGATGTCTCTTTCAGTGATATCTTGGAAATACTGAAACAGAGGGGTAGCTGGAAGCCCATTAACCCTACTGATGATGAGTCAGTACTCCTGAAGGCTTTCTGGTCTCAACCCTTCACCTCTTGGGTGACTCTGCCTTTTGATGAGCTGATGGACCTTCTTTCTCGAAAGGCGTGGGAGTCCCCGGATACCATGGAACGTGTCCCTCAGATGCCTAACAAATTCATAACGTCACCCCAGGGCAAGGCTTTCCTTACCAAAGGAGTACCCGTTGATGCTATGGTGGTGGTGGCAGTCACCAAAAAGAAGTTCATCCTCCTAATAGGGATTCTAGGATCATGGACAGATATGGAAAGCGCATGTTTACTTAAGCAGCCTTTGCTCTTCAATTCGTAAACTAGCTTACACATTTTACTAGACTACACAGAGATCTTCTTAAGGAGTTGGGAGATACAAGGTGCAGTAGCTGCAAGGGTCTCAGACAAAGTAACCTCCCAGCTTGCTACCCTAAATTCCCTCAAAAATTCTTCCATGCGTCTGATTTCTTATGCAGCTGATGGAACAAGTAGGGCAGCGGGTACAGGAATTGCTCTTAGAAGACACTCCTGGATGCACTTATGTTCCTTGCTGAGCCCTATAAGTCAACACCCCCTTGATGGTTCATCCCTTTTTGGACTAAAAGTGAAGGAAACGCTTACCAGGTGTGAGCAAGATGGAAAGACTCTGCCATATGAGTCTATTTTTCCACCCCTACCAGACCTTATTCTAAAGGTCGGAAAAGTGGAAAAATGTGGTTCCGTAAATCCCAAGGAGCTTTCTTTGATACATGAGCTGAACCCCCCTCGTGAAGCAGAGGAGGGGGTAATAATGGAAGACGCCATCCATGCGGCATAGGGGGCCTGCAAAATCAGGGTGACAAGGATCTGTTCTTTGGAAAGCCCTACCATTGCTCCTGAAAGGAGGCCCATCTGTCCATCTCTGGAGGCAGTTGGGGGATGCTTATCTTTGTACCCAAACACCTGGCTAAAAATCACAAAAGACCGTTTGGTACAAAGAGCAATATCCAGAGGATACTCCATTCCCTTTGCCACCCCTCCACCCCTTGTGACAAAAATCCCGGACGTTCCACCCAGTCACAGGAAACAACCAACCATAGAAATTGCAAGGTTTCTAGAAAAAAAGTGTCATCCAACCAGTCCCAGCAGACTAGAGAGGATCCGGAACTTACTCAAGGTTCTGCTTAGTTCCAAAGAAAACAGGGGACTGGAGACCCATTTTGGATCTCGGCAGATTGAATAAATCTGTCAAAAAGACAAAGTTACAAATGGTCACCCTACAGTCTATACTTTCTTTTCTAGGGAAAGACAATTGGATGTGCTTATTAGATCTCCAGGATGCGTGCTACCACATGAAAATGGCCAGACCATCCAGAGATTATCTGTGCTTTTGGCTTAGAGCCATTTATTATTAGTTTCGAGCTCTGCCCTTTGGCCTCACTTCAGCCCCCAGAGTGTTCACCCAAATGCATGGCAGTAGTCATGGCTCATCTGAGACATTTAGGATTCCAGCTGTTTCCATACTTAGATGACTGGCTCCTCACCACCACCACCAAGCATAACTCAATACAAGCAAGGGATGTGACCTTGAATCTTTGCAGTCAATTGGGTATTACCATAAACTCAGAAAAATCTGCCTTATCGCCATCCAAACATACTGTTTCCATAGGAGCAGATCTCGACATTGTCTCTCTGACCGTAAAGCTTCCAACAGAAAGAGTTGGGATCCTTCGACAACAAGTCCTGAACCTCATCTCAAAACAAAAAGCCCCAGCTTCAACAGTGCTCAAGGTGTTCGGGACAATGGCGGCAGCGATCATTACCATTCCTTTAGGTTGAATGCATATGCGGATACTGCAATGGCTCCTGTTCACACAGTGGTCCTTTCAAGAGCTTCCAGTGTGTCACCTGATTATGATAAATTAATGCAAGAAGGATCTTCACTGGTGGCTGACTTCTCAAGTATCCATAGGATGTCTTTTTGTTCTACCCACTTCTGTTGCCACTGTGACCATGGACACCTGTCTGATAGGGTGGTGGGGGCATTTTCAGAGAAGGACAGCCCAAGGCACATGGAAAAATCATGAGGCTCATCTGCATATCAGTGTCCCAGAGATGAGAGCGGTACTACTGGCATTGCAGTCCTTTCAACACTGTCTTCCTCTAGAGACTATTGCAATACAGGCGGACAAGATGTTGGTGGTCTGGTAAACAAACAAGGAGGGACCAGCTCCTACCCCCTATGTTGAGAGGCCCTGAGAGTATGGCACTGGGCAACATCCACCCAGTGCTTTCTGATAACAACACACATCCCATGGAGATCCAATGTCATATCAAACAAATTGAGCAGAGCAATTTTATTGCCTCGAGTGGTCCCTAAAAGAAGTAGTAGTGGAAAGGATATTCCGCAGATGGGGCCAGCCTTGCTGCGCCCTGTTTGCAATTCCCACCAACACCAAATGCAGGAACTACTTTGCCCTAATCTCCAATCTGGGGGATGCCCCAAGGGATGCGTTCGTACACAATTGGCCCCCGAGCCTCCTTTATGCCTTTCCCCCAGTTTCCTCTGATACCCAAATTCTTACAGAAAGCCAGGATTCTGGGAAGGACCATCATTCTAATAGCCCCTTATTGGCCTTGTCAGATTTGGTTCCCCTTTCTTCAGCCTCATCTATTGGAAGAATCATGGATCCTGGACCCAGTTCCAGATGATCTGATGCATTCATCGGGGGCTCTTCATCCTACACTTCATATCCTCAGATTGACGGCTTGGCTGCTGCAATTCCAAGAATAGCCAGGTTTCACAATCTGTCACCTGTAGTTCAGAACATCCTAACATCCTCTCATAAATCATCTACCAGGAAGGTATACCTTAGTAAATGGAAACTATTTTCCATATGGCCATCCCAGAACAGTTTTGACCCATATTTGGCTTCGATTTCATCCATCTTAGAGTTTCTGATCAAGCTTTTTATTGAAGGGCTGGCTGCAGCAACCATTAGGGTTCAACTGGCAGCAATTTCTAATTTTCATATTGGCGATCAGGGGGCTTCTATCATGTCCCATAGATTTTCTAAAGCCTTTCTTAAAGGTACTATCCATTTGAGACCACCTGTTAGATCCCAAGCTGCTCCATGAAATCTAAATTTTCTTCTTTCTCAAATCATCTTACCCCTTTTGAACCAGCCTCATCTTGTGACCTGAAATACTTATGGAAAACTATCTTTCTAGTAGCTATGACTTGTGCTCGAAGGGTCTCGGAATTACATGCCTTGTCCATCAAACCCCCATACCTGATTTTTCACAATGACAGAGTCTCGCTGAGAACAAACTCTTCATTTTTATGTAAGGTTTGTTCAGAGACAAACCTCAACCAGACTATAGAATTACTTGTTTTTTCCTCAAATATACTAACAAGATGGAACATATGCTGCACAAACTTGACAACCATAGGCAGCTTCAATTCTATTTACACAGGACTAAGGACTTTAGAAAATCAGAACAGCTTTTCATCTCCTTTTCAGATTCAAAGAAGGGTACTCCGGTGGTAAAAACCACGTTGTCAAAATGGTTGTCAGATTGCATTTCCTTCACATATAGTTCTGGGCATATGCCACTAAATCATAAAGTAAAGGCCCACTCAACTTCAGCTTTTCTAGCTAAGCTACCTATAGATTCCAGCCAGTGCAGCAGCCACGTGGTCTACACCTCATACCTTTATCACTAATTACAAATTGGATAGGGCCTCCAAGGATAGGGCCTCATTTGGTTTCATGGTCCTGAGGAATATACTTCCCTGAGCCACCCAAGAAAGATGGTGCTTGGGACGCTAACCCATCAGTGAGAATGAAGGCTAGATGAAACAACTTCACATAAAGAAGTTATGTACTCGCCATAACATTCCATGTGAGTTGTTCATTTCACCTTCATTCTTACCCACCAACCCCCTACCATGAATTTCTTGAGGACCGGGAAGTCGAGACAAATCTTGGTGATATTTGTCGTTATCTACTGTAGTCTTATTTTCCTTACCAGGGTAGTTGCCTATTCGTGTAGTTGGCTGCAAACAAGATCTGAGGGGAGCACCACTGCATCATTGGATAGGGAGTAGGCCTCAAGCTTTTGTATTTGGCAGAGTCGGAGCCAAGGATCATCTCCAAACCCATCAGTGAGAATAAAGGTGAGATGAACAACTTACATGGAATGGTATGGTGGGTACAAAACTTCTTTGTGTAATACTATCCAATAAGCTTCCATCCACATGTATTAATGTGCATAAAAACTAACCCCCAGATTTAATAACCTCTTGTGTAGAAATAGTGCAAACCCTAGACAGAGTGTACCGTGGCCACGTCTGCAGCTCCCCCTCGGCAGCGCACCTTGCATATTAATGAAGATGAGCTACTGAGGAGAGCTGTGTACACAGTTACTGAATCAGTGTAGGGGATGTGTTACAGTGCTCGGAGATGTGTGTAACACACCCACTGCACTGTCAGTGTCGTACAGCACTAAAATATTAAATGTGTGTGTCCCGGCCAGTTGTAAAATATATATGTAAGGGGTGTGTTAGTGTCTGTAACACACCCCCTGTGCTGTCAAGAGTGCTGTATGGCAGTGAAATTCAGTGTGAAAATTTTATTGCCCCTTTTTGTTGTTTTTTTGTTTGCACTGTGCAGCACTTAGCAATAAACACGTGCCAGACATCTAAAAGTAGAAAACGGATACTTTTAATTTTAGTAGAAAAGGTCAAGTTTAAGCATAGTTGAGCGGGTTTGCGTGGCACTCCGCATTGCTTAAATGTAACTGAGAGCTATATAGAACAATATATCCTCGGTAGCTGAATGGTTAGAGTGATTGTGTTGTGTGCAGAAGGTGCATAGTTCAAATACCAGCCATTCAGCTATTTACATGCGATAGGGAAATACTATAAATGCTTGTTTTGTTTTTTTAAATATGTTGACCGGTTTAGTTCAGGTAGACCAGAAGCTCATTTTCAGTTGAGACCAGAGTATAAAAGCCCCAGTTACACACTAGTATCCAGTACATTAAAGTTACACTACCGGATAACGTACTGACATGCATGTGTTTAGGGGATATAAAGTAAAGTAGCTACACATAATAAATTATCGTTAATGAACAAATGCTTTCAATAGGACACTCTAAATTGGCCCTAGATGTAAGTGTGTGTGCCTTCTGTGGAAGGTTGGGCACCGGGCTGGCAATTCGACACTGTAAAACTCCACTGCCAATCATGAGCGGACAGATGATCGGCTGTGGCGACCCCTAAGTGGGAAAAGCCGGAAGAAGAACAAATGCTTTCAATAATTGTTTTTTTTTTTTTTTTTTTTTTTTAAAGTGTGGTTTGCCCTTAGCTAAGCATTGCTAAGCTAAGCAATGCTTAAACAGGACCTCTTTAGCTGTACTTAGTAATGCGCAGCTCCACTTAGCTGGGTTGGGCACTGTTAAGCAATCCCAGTTTAAGCAGTCCTCTGCTCAGCTAAGCAGGTTTGCTCACCACTAAGCATTGCCAGTTTAAGCACTGCTCAAATAAGCTTAGCAGGTTTGCGCAGTGCTAAGCTTTTCTTAGCATTTTTAAAAATGGTCCAATGGTGGCTAAGGGTGGGAAAATAGCCTTATTTAAGCTGCACATGTGGGAATGCAGCCAGAACCTGTTGGAGTTTAATCACTGCAGGAGCTATGGCTGGAGTTGGAGAGGGAGCACTTCCGGGCGCAGCTCTGGGGCATGCTGGAGTCCGAGGTCATGATTGGGCTCCTTGTCAAAGACCATGGTGACAGACTGCTGCAAGGCCAGTACCAGGGCTCTGAATAAAAGTTTGAGGCCTGGGACCGTCTGGCACGTGACCTCACCTATCCAATTAGAATCCCTCACACTGGTGAGCAGGTGCGTCATCATTATGATGACGTGAAATGAAGGAGTGGGGCTCTTGGACCAATGGAACGAAGATGCTCAGGACCAGAATGCTCCAGAAGTTTGTAAGTATTGGAACCAATGATTTATCAAATTGCAGTATGAATATCTGATAGACAGGTACACAAATGCTGTTTTTCCCCCCACAGCTGCAGAGAAGAGGGCTTGCAGCCTGGAGGCCCATGCAAGGTGCCTGGCCAGGATGCGCAGAGAGTGTGGTGAGTACAGATATATCTTGCAATATATAGTAATCTAATTAAAAAAGTACAGTACAACTGCCAGTAGGTATAGTCTGTTGTGAGTATACTGAAATGAATGTGTACATAGACCTGGACTGATATAATTGAGTATTGCCAGGTATAGTTCAATATAGATGAAAACAGAAAACATGCTACTGTTACATAAAGAAAGTTAATAGAGCATTAATAATGTTTGGGAATAATGTGTATACTTTATGAATAATACATGTTCTGGTAATAAAGTACACTGGCATTAAAAATGTGAAGAGAATAAATTAACTGCATTCCTAATTTACAGCAAATGCAGTACAACTGCAGTCAGAATTGTGAAGAAATAAAGGTAGTACTGCATAGATTGTTTGATAAGAGATGTGTTCCAACACCTGCATTATTTAAACTGTAGAACAATAAAGATTGTCAGCTGTATACCAATCGGTGTCATGTCACCCACAATAAATCTGTGTTGTGACAATTTTTGTGTGTATTCTGGGCTGCTGTTCAAGAAATCAAATATTACAGGTTTTGTGAAGTAAGCATGGGTATAACACCATGAAGTGAATGAAGGCTGGCCAATAAACTGTCATGCTAAATTGTAGATGTGGAGCTGTACTACAAGATATAATGCAATATGATATTTGTTCTCCACTAAGATCTGAACCTAGAGTAGTACTGTCTAAGGTATTGTAGTGTGTTTCTCCCATGAATGTCTTGTGTTAACTTTTGCA
The DNA here is from genome assembly GCF_019279795.1 of Protopterus annectens. Taxonomy (NCBI): domain Eukaryota; kingdom Metazoa; phylum Chordata; order Ceratodontiformes; family Protopteridae; genus Protopterus; species Protopterus annectens. The sequence goes on from NC_056750.1 coordinate 238,260,521, forward strand.
TTTCAGTTATATGTATCCCTGAACGTAGGTAGACTGATGCAGGCAAGTGTGAAAGTGTAATAGCTGTAGACTGCAAATGTATATGGGTCAGGTAGGCAACCCAGCACCCCAATATGATCTGTACAGATCACACATATTCCCATCCACATGGAGTTAATTGTGTACACCTGCAGTCCAAGTATTAATACACAGTTCACCTACTATCTGTGTCATGCACGAATCTCATGCATGTTCGACTGTCACTGCAGTTTTGTATTGACACATTACCTATATTACCAGGACACACATCACCAGTTGAGCTTTAGGTACATATTACTCAATCAGCACACAGCAACTGCCCAGCAGCTCAGTGTGATGAGCAATGTATACGTTGTTTATTTTGCCACACACAGACCGGGGTTTGAATCCAGGGACCAGTACTAAGATATAGTTACAGACAAGTAGTACCGACTATTTATAGAAGCAGTCATGTTGTGAACATATTTTCACTCCACAGGACTTATAGGTAAATAAATGTCTGTAGTAGCTATATGAAGAGTATAATAATGTCTATATCCAGATGTAGTAGTTTGTAAACAGCATTTCTCAGCAAGGAGAAAATACTCCATTAAATAAAATGACATGAAGTACAGTAGTATTCCAAGTTAATAAGACAAAATAAATGGTTTATTGTTTGCGCAGCTGTAGTGTCTCTGAATGTCTGCTGATAGTCTAACCCCATGTCTGCCAATGATGGAAGGATAAGTGTGAACTCTGTGTACTGTGCATGATACATGTCTCTCAAGTGTCACGGATAGTGTTCACTGCTGCCAAAAACCTTGCACACAGATATAAACCTATAGCCACTAACACACTCACACATCATCAGTGCAGAGTACACCTTGGTAGTCATGTGTGTTCCCCTGACATGTAATAGTCCCCTGTAGTCATGTACCTGTAGATGTTTTGGCTTGGCCAATACCATCCCATCTGGATAGTTTGAGAAGTATGTATGTGCTACAGAAGCTGTAGGGAACTTGTACACATTAAGTAAGGGCAGACCTGTAGCATATTGAGCAGTACTGTTGTATAAAACATATGCCTATGCAGTTGGTAATGGAATGTCTTTCTCTCCCCCCTACCCCTTATCTGCATCACAAATTATCATTATACTATGGGTATGGTTCCATTTTCAGATATGTTCTGAAAACCTAATGTTGGGCCTTGTGTTGTATTATTGAATCTGAAGTAGTTTACTTCATTTGGTATTCAACCTGTGGGATACCGGATCTGTATCGGATTCGAGCTGGCAACTTTACTAGCATCTGCTCTGAGCTCCAAGCTCCCCCTTACCCATAATGCACCTCCACTACTTTCCAACCCCCAGATCTTGTTTGCTGCGAATAGCTAAAGCATCGTGAGCTCCAGGTTGTAAGTGGGTTAAAAACTTTAAAATATAGCCTTTTTCTCTCTAAAGTTTAGTGTAGGTTCTCCTTTCTCCTCCCCTCACTTGGTGCATTGAGTTTCTAGTTTGTAGAGTTGTTAGATTAGTTTAGAGTAGTTGTGTGTGGTTTTGCTTCCCCTCCCCCCTCATTGTGTTCTGTGTGTGAGTGTGGTTGTAAGAAAGAAATAACTTTCCTTTTTTCAGTTATTCTTTCTTCTGGTACCATGGCTGATAAGCCTATTTTCAAAAGATGCACTGAGTGTGGCCATAATGTGCTTGGGCGTGGCCCGTCTAAGCACAGACTGCAATATATGCGAGGGGTTTAACCCATGCGCCATTAAAGACAGGCCTTCTTCCCCCTTCTGAGACAGTTACCTCATCTTTGGTTTCGGTCACAGTGGCTGCTGTGGCCGCCTCTCCTTTTCTTCCCCTGGCTTCTCCTCACTCCCAGGCTGGGACTCAACCTCCTCTGCAAAAGCCTGTGAAAGCGGAGTGGAAAAGGGGCAGAGAGAGTTGAAGTTGAGGGAAAAACTTAAGAGGTCTCCGGACCTCCCTTCACCAGTCAAGATGCTAAGGATCCGTGACTCCCTTCGGCTCTGATCTCTGAGGCTCTCTCCGGAGCTGGAGGAGACAGCTTCTAGGGCCTCTGTGCCCCAACCGGCAAGGTCAGAGTCCGTGGCCTAATCGAGGTCCACCCGATCTTTGTCTGAGGTCGATATGGATAAATGATGAGGAGGTTCATCCGTACTCCGATCCAGATGGGGGTCTTGCCAGCCGCCACTCCCTCAGGAAGGGGGAGCTCGCTTCCTTTTTTCCAGCTGATATCTCCTTCTCCGATCTGTTCATTGGTTCGGAGTATTCAGATCCGAGGATGACTTTAGTCAGGGGGTCAGCGCCGATGCAACCTGCTTCCTCGATGCTGACAGCTGCCTGGAGCGTGTCGGATCATACCAGCTCAGATCCGAGCCGCTCTCAGAGCTGGAGCTTGGGTGTCTGATCTGAGGGAGTGGAACTTTTTTCATCAGCTCTGCCTTTGTCAGGCCAAGTTCCCTCCCTAGGAGCTCTGTCCACATTGGGCCCAGCTCCAATTCTCTCATCAGACCTGGGGAAGACCGGCCACCTTATTGGTTTCTCAGGAGGATCCCTCTCCTCCTGTGTTCATTGTAGAAAAGTGTTCTCTCCGCTGGTTTGAGGCTCCCTGACTGGCCCTCGAACTCCACCCAGAACCCCTCGGCTCTTTCTACAGTCCCCATCATTTTACCAGAGGGACAGCCTGTGCTCGAGGAGCCCCAGACTGTTCCCCCTGAGGAACAAGTGGCATAAAAAGTCCCCACATAGAGCCCCATCAGAGAGGTGCCTCGCAAGCATACATGCAAGAGGAGGCACTTGGACTCCCCCGAGTCTCTCACCGAGGATACGGACTTGGATGATGGAGAAGGTTCCCCTAGGTCACCTCCTGAGGATGTCTCCTTTGGAGACATCATGGAAATGCTATGCCAATGGGGAGGTTGGTCTGCCCCCAAACCTTCTTCTGACGAGTCCGTGTTCCTGGAGGCTTTCGGCATGGGCCCATCTACTTCCTGGGTGTCCCCGTCAGCGGATTCTTTGGTGGACCTGGTCACCTCATGGGTATGGAAGGAGCAGGACACCATGGAACCACCATGGAACCAATTCCAAAAAGACCCGACAAAATTTTGAGTCCTCCCACAGGCCAGCTTAGAACAAGAGCTCCCCCATAGACACTATTGTGGTAGCAGCAGCCACAAAGAAGGAACTTGCCCAGGAGAGTTCCTCGGTTCATCCTCCTGACCGAGAGTCGTGGATGATGGACTGCCTAGGGAAGTGGTTTAAGCTTCAGCTACCTTTTCTATTAGGGTACTGAACTACCTGGCCCATGTCACCAGACTCCAACGCAACCTGGTAAAGGAGCTGGAGGAATCTCCCCCCCCAAATCCATGTCGCAGGAGGACAGGACCTCGTTCTCCGCAAGGATGGCCACTTCGAAAGCAGTCTCCAACAGGTCCGTGCGACTCCTTTCACATGCTACTGAAGGAGTGGCTAGGGCGGCTGGGTCCGGCGTGTCCATGAGGTGCAATGCCTGGTTTTGATTGTCAATTTTCGGAACCTTTCAAGGCGTCCTTTGCCAATGCCCCTTATAACGGCTCTACTCTCTTTGGTAAGACGGTCAAAGAGACGTTAGTCCAGAGTGAGAAGGATGGGAAGATGCTGTCTGCTGTCAGGATCCGCTTCTCTAACCCTCAAAGGTCCTTTTCCCAGAACCAGAGAGGGCAAAAGAAGATGTGGTTCCAGAAGTCACAGTATTCCTGGGACACTCAGGGCTCTTCTTCCCCCAGAGGCAGAGGGGGACAGAATGGACGCCAGCCCAGAAGCAGGGGGGTCCAAGGAATTTTGGGTCTCGAGAACCTTTCTCAGACAGACCCAGGCAGCAACCCTGAGGGCCCGACTGCTCTACTCTGGAGGCAGTCGGGGGATGATTGTCCTTGCAACTAGCAGTATGGGAGTAAATAACAGACCTCTGGGTGCTTCAGATCATACCCAGAGGATACTCTATCCCCTTTGTGGGTTCCCCCAAATCTCCCAAAGCCTCCCGGATGTACCACCCATGCAAAGGGAGGTAGCAGCACAGGAAATTTCCAAGCTGCTAGAAGAACAAGCCATCAAAACCATCCCCCCCAGATCAGTCCGGATTGGGCTTCTACTCCAGGTTGTTTTTGGTGCCAAAGAAAACAGGGGACTTAAGGCCCATTCTGGACCTTTCTACCCTGGACTTGTCAGTTGCCAGAGAGAAGTTCCTGATGGTCACTACAGTCCATCATGCTACACCTGCAAGAGAGCGACTGGATGTGCTCATTAGACCTCCAATATGCTTACTGTCACATAAAGATGCACAGAAGCTTTAGGAGGTTCCTCCCCTTCTGGCTAGGAGTCAATCATTACCAATTTCGAGCCCTTCCCTTTGGTCTCACCACAGTTCCCAGGGTGTTCACCCAAGTGATGGTGGTAGCGGCTCACCTGAGGCTTCAGGGGATACAGGTCCATCCGTACCTGGACGATGGGCTCCTCACTGCTCCCACCAGGTGTCTACTCTCCTAAACCAGGGATTATTTCCTGATCCTTGCCCTGCATTTGGGGATCACAATCAGTGCATCCAAATCACTCCTCAACCCTGTACAGGTGATAGACTACACTGGCGCCAGGATCGATACTCTACAGTGCAAAATCTTCCTGACCTCGGAGAGAGTGCAAAACCTAAGGATGCATGTCTCCCTGATCTACCACTCTCATCTACCAATGGCAGAATCGGTGTTGAGGGCCTTAGGCTCTATGGTGGTGACCAAAACACGTCTCCCATGTGCCCAGTTACACATGAGAATTCTACAGTGGACTCTAGCTGTGCAATGGTTCCTGTTGGAACTGGCATTGACATATCCAATTCAACTCAGTCAAGTCTGTCGGTCGTCCCTCATATGGCGGATGTGTTCTCTGGACATTTTGGAGGGACGACCCTTTGTTCCCGGCCCTAGCCACAGTGACCATGGATGCCTCCCAACTCAGGTGGGGGGGTGTTGTTCGGGCAGGACAGTCCAAGGCCTGTGGTCCCCTGTAGAGACCAGCTTACACATAAATGTCCTAAAAATGAGGGCGGTCCTTCTAGCATGCCTTTCTTCCTCTGGGAACGATTGCAATTCAAGTAAACCGAAAATTCAACACCTCGAATCCACAGGCAGCAATGTTTAATAATGAACAGAAACCAGTACAAAAAATAAACGCACTAGTCATAGTACCAAACAAAGAATATATTAACATTCTCTGTATTGTCGTTTTCGTCATCAACTTCGTCAGATAGCCGTTAGCTTTCATTCATCCCCTTATTTATAGGGCTACCAATTAATTCCTCTCCAATGAAATAAACAATTCAATTACATAAATATCCTAGTGTGTTTCGATAAAAATGTAAATATGAATAAAAAATTGTCACTCTATTTAATATGTAATCAGAATATAATATTAAAATTACTACAAACACGAGTATTTAATACAAATATATATTTAAAAATATGAAATTTGTAAAATTGAACACAATTACTCCCTCTAGTGACTTGTATGGACATATTTTCTCAAAAAACAAATCCATTGTACCAAAACATACTCAAAATGCATGTTATAATGTAATATAAAATAAAAAACTTCTCATAATAATTTTAAAAGAAATGAATAGTAAAACATTTTTTCAAAGTTTAGCAGATCTCAATTTGAGTACTGGACCCAGGGAAATCATATTGTTCAAACCTGGGAACCTAGTGGACTCTAGTACAATTTGCCAAAATAATTCTCTATATTCCACCCGGGTTTCCCACATTCCTCCCCTAGGGTCAAATTCCACTACCTCTAACACAAAAAACTGGAATTTAGCTTCTTTACATGTTTTGGTGTGTTTGTATAATGCATTACTATCCTTCTTAGTCTTGATGTCATATAGATGTTCGTAAATTCTTTGTTTTAACTTCCTTTCACTTTTGCCAACATAAAAGGAATCACATTCTTTGCATACTGATAAATATATTATTCCTTTTGTATTACAATTAATGTATGCATTCAAATGGAGTTTCCTTTCAGTCACCAATTATTAAATGGGTACAAAAGTTACATGCTCCACATTTAAACAGTCCTCTTTTATTTTGTATCCCCTTATTCATGCCAACATTCTTTGAACCCCTCTCTATTAGATTTTTTATAGTGTTTCCTTTACGGTAAACGTATTTAAGACTGTCATCAAATATAAAGTTGAGATCTGATAGTTTGGCGAAATTTCCCCACTCTTTATCTATAATTTTCCTTATCAGGCCAGACTGGCCATCATAAGTGGTTATAATACCTGTACCATATGTGTCTAATGGGTTCTCTTTGATACCCATTATAACTTCTTTTTCAGCTGTGCCTATAATTGGGGCAAACCTGGTATTCCTACCTTCCAGTACCTCTATCAGTATTTCATCAAATAAATTACCAGGGTAACCCCTAGTTAAAAACAGTTCTTTCAACCATTCACATTCCTTTTTGAACCCCTCATTGTCAGAAGTCATCCTGCTTACACGGACTAACTGACCCTTAATCACCCCTCTTTTTTTGAGAATAGGGGTGAGAACTGTTGTAATGCAGATAAGAGTTTGAAAATGTCTCTTTTCTATAAACTTTCGAAACAAATTGATTTCCATCTTTTGTGATGGATACGTCTAAGTAATTTAATGCATGATGTTCAAATTTAGATGTAAAATGTAAAAAAGTGGTCGTGTTGTTGAGATAGTCAACCAGGTTCTCAAAAGATGTTTGATCCCCTTTCCACAATAGACACAGGTTATCTAGGAATCTACCATAGAAAACCCAGGACCCTTTGTACTTGGAATTTAATAAAAAATGATTTTCCCAATAAGCCATAATAATGTTGGCGTAAGTGGGAGCACAATGTGCTCCCATAGCCACACATCTCACTTGTTTGAAGTATTCCCCTTCAAAAAATATAAAGTTGTTCTTCAACACCATTTCCATAAGTACCAGTACAGTTCTAAATTCATTGTGTGTTAGTGTTTGGTGTTCAACCAACATTTCTTCAAACCATTCTAAACCAATGTCATGAGGAATACTGGTAAACAGGTCTATAACATCAAGAGTACCAAAAGATAGTTCTTCAGAACATAATGAATGATCTAGTTTCCTTAATAGGTCCCATGAATCCTTTAAAATGTTTTTATTGTTAACAACAAGACTCTTCACTTTTAAATCCACATATTTTGCAAGGGGTGCAATTCAGTCGGAGATGTCAGTGGTCTGGTATATCAACAAACAGGGAGGGACCAGATCTTACCCCCTTTGTTGCAAGGCCATGAGAGTATGGGAATGGGCGATCTCCAATGGTCATTTTCTCATCGAAATGCACATTCCGGAACAGTCCAACATCCTAGCGGACAGGCTAAGTCGGACTATTCTGATCCATTATGAGTGGTCTCTGAATCTTTCAGTAACAAAACAGATCTTTCTCGAGTGGGGTCAACCTTGCTGCAATCTCTTCGCATCTCCTAACGTGAAGTGCAGTGAATTTTTCACTCTGAACCTCCTGCCAGGGGAGTCCCCCAGAGATGCTCTAGTTCTTGCTTGGCCTCCCAGTCTTCGTATGCTTACCCTCCAGTATCTCTTATTCCGAGGTTTCTACAGAAAGCTCGTCGACTGGGGAGCAAAGGGATTTTCATTGCCCCATTTTGTCCTCGCCCAGGTATGGTTTCCCTTCCTTTGGTCTCACCTTCTGGGTCCGCCTTTGGTCTGGGATCCCATTCAGGATCTGATTTCACACCCTTCGGGGGTTCCTCATCTGAATCTGGACAGTTTGAAGCTCACAGCTTGGCTGCTCCAGTTCCCATGATTGCTAGGACTCCTGGACTATCCTCCTCAGTTAGATCTATTTTGGTGGCTGCTCATAAGTCTTCGACCAGGAAGGTTTATCGCAGCAAATGGAAATGTTTTTTCTTTGGGCCTGTCAAAAAAGTTTAGACCTCTTCACGGCTCCTATTTCTGCCATTCTTGGATTTTCTAGCTGATATTTTTCAACACGGAGCTAGTTCTACTTTCAAGGTTCAGTTGGCTGCCATTTCTCATTTTCATGTGGGCAAGAATTCTGCCTCTTTAGCTTCCTCCAGACTAAGTAAATCCTTTATTAAAGGTACCTTCTTGTTGTGCCCCCCCCCCCCAGTCAAGGATCCTCTTCCCCCATGGGACCTTACTATGGTTCTTCAAGCTTTGGTCGCTCTGCCTTTCGAGCCTGCTACAACAGTAGATCTGAAATATTTATTTTTGGAAAACAGCCTTTCTGGTGGCTATTACCTCTGCCAAAAGGGTTTCAGAGCTGCAGGCTTTGTCCATCAAAGTTCCTTATATGATTTTTCACAAAGATAGGGTTTCCATTAGGACCAATCCATACTTTCTTCCTAAGGTGGCATCACCAGTCAATATCAATCAGACCATCAATTTGCCTGTGTTCTTTCCTAATTTTACCAACAAGATGAAATACAAACTCCACCTGCTGGATGTTCATAGGCAGTTACAATTCTAGTTACACAGGACAAAAAATTTCCGTAAATCTGATCAGTTGTTTGTATTCTTTTATAAACTCTTTTTGGGGAACCTATCTCCAAGGTCACTATTGCTAGATGGATTTCTTCATGCATCCTTCAGGTCTGTAAGGACAGGGGCATGTCTCCTCTGGGTCAGGTGAGAGCTCATTCCACTAGATTGATGGCTACGTTTGCAGCTTTGTGGTCTTGAGTGTCTTTTTATGATATTTGTTCTGCAGCTACTTGGTCCTCATCTCATACATTTATTTCTCATTACAAATTGGATTTGACTTCCAGAAGGAGAGCATCCTTTGGTTCTGCGGTGCTCCGGAATATCCTTCCATGAAGGCCTCCCAGGAGTTTAGTAGCTGGGGACTCTGACCCACAGGTTGAAGACCAAATGAAGTAAACTACTTCAGATAAAGAAGTTATGTACTCACCATAACGTTCCATCTGAGTAGTTCTACTTCATTTGTCTTCAACCGTCCCTCCCTCCTTTCCCTGGACCTTAGCATATGAACAGCCTACGGGCTGCAGTTATAGGTCACAAGTATTTTTTCAGGTCAGGTTATCCGTATAAGGTTCAGCAAACTCGATCTGGGAGTTGGAAGGTAGTGGAGGTTTATTTATGAGTTAAGGGGAGGAGCTTGGAGCTCGGAGCATATGCTAGTAAAGTTGCCTACTTGGATTCAGTATCCCACAGGTTGAAGACAAATGAAGTAGAACTACTCAGATGGAACGTTATGGTGAGTACAAAACTTCTTTTTGTATATTATAATGGTTGCATACTAACATACCTTGTTGAAATACCAGTGTTGTTGGCCTTTTGCTGTAACTGTTACTCGCATGCTGTTACAATAATGACTGTTATTCCATTTATGCATGTTTTCTGTATGCTATGTAGTTCTGTTGTTCTGTGTTAATTGGAGCACCCATGCATGCTATTATAGCTAAAGTGGAAATGTTTTGCTCATGACTTAACCAATGCATTTTGACAAACCTCAACACTATAGAATGCTTGGGTAGGACGGTCCAAGTGGATCCACCTATCCCACCTCATCTGGCCATGGCACCGGGTCCCCAAACTGGAGCTGCCTCCTCCATTGGTCCTGCACCACCCTCGGGTGGAACCGCCTCAGGGGATGGGGCCCATCCCTTCCTGGGCACAGGCACGGAGAGGACGTAACCTAAAACCATGTTCCAAGGTTGGTGCACAGGGGTTATCCAGCACGATTTGGTTGACCAAATGTGCCAGGTAGAAGGCAGATTGGTGCACCTGGAGGAGCAGGCCGGCCCTGGTACCCAGCCCCCAGCGAAGCCAACTTCGGGGCTGTGAGGGGGCAGTGGTGACTGCCCATGGGTTGGGAGATCAGTCCCACTGTCCATCTGAAGGCACTTGGTCTTCCAATTCCCAAACACCCTCCCCATCCAAGGTGTTTACCCCCTCATGTGTCATATACCACCCCTGTCCCTTGTCTTGTCTGTACACAAATGCAACCTCTCCTACTTCTCTTACCTCCCCAAACATACCTACAACCCTTCCTCAACATTCCATTCCATCTTTAACAAAAAAAAAATGGGCATCTGTCCTGCAAAAGAAGTACTGCCACATACATAGCTCTCCATTTTGCCCCCATGTACACTGTCATCAGTCAATCATCTCAGCAATTAATCAAGAAAATTATGTCACCCACACCGCTCCCTGTGGGATATGTGAGGCTCCAAATACCAAATTGTTCACAACATGCACAGCTGTTGCTGTAGACGAAATAGAGAGCTATAGTCCTTTCCTACACATCCCTATCTGCCTTTCATATTATTTTTCCCCCTGCTTGCCCCATTTATCCAGTTTCCTATCGCCCCTTTTTTCTTTTGAAAATAGCATGGTGTTGTGGAAAATCATTTAAAACCGCTTCAATCACCTTATCTGATTCAGACACTGTTCTGCACTTCAGTGAAGTAACAACCCTTGCCAAGTCTCGAACCCAGGACCCTCTGAACTACAGTACAGTGTATTCGACCACTAGGCCAAATCCGATCTAGATAATTAGTGGTATTTTTGTAAATATATCATGCAGTACAGTGATGTAACATTAGGAAAAATATACACCCCTGGCAGGTATTGAACCCAGGATCCTCTGAACTTCAGGACAGTGTATTAGACCACTAGGCCAACATAGTTCTGGAGAATTAGTGGTGTATTTATAAATATATCATGCAGTATAGTGATGTAACAGTAGGAAAAATATGTACACCTGCCAAGGGATTAACCCAGGACCCTCTGAACTACACTATAGTGAATTAGACCACTAGGCCAACTCAGCTCTGGAGAATTTCTGGTGTTTTTACAAAGATATCCTGATTACCAGTGACACTACTTCTACATATAATGTGATAAATAACAGCATACTTGGGCCTGTGATACAGACACTGAACCAGTGCACAGCGAAAGACATGTTGAGGGATTGATGGAAGGCCTACAATATTAGGTAGAGCTGACAAATGCACAGACTTTTGCAGAATGTCCACAGCTGTGTCATCTACTTATAGCATGGTTGCCATCAAACCTGTTCTGTGTGCTGAAGGGCTGGCAAGTCAGTGCAGGTTGAGGTTACAAAAGCATGACAGACAGGTCAGTTTCGCACGTCATAGCCATCCAAACACACATGTTCATGCCATTCCTGCATAACACACTGTATGCATGCAAATATGTCCTGCAACTACACCTCCCATAATAATGACTCAGTAGCTCTGTTACATTACTAGCATGTCTGTTGCACGACAACTACATGCTTGTCAATACAACATAGAAATAACTGATCTCTGCAATGTCCAGCAGAACTGGTTACTGCTACCGCAGTCACTGCCACCCACAGTAACACTTCAAAGTCCTGGAGAGTGGGGCACCTGTCACAAATATTAATACATATCCTAAATGTCCCCTGCCACTCTCTGGATGTCACTACTACTTAACATCTGTACCAGAGGCACATGCTTCACCTGGACGGTTATGGGTACCCTCACCCTGGCCATGCTGTGACACAAGGGGTGACACTGCTCCCTCACTATTATATACAGCTCATTATCCCCCAATGTCTTCACTATCCCCAGTATGACTCCTGGGCAGAATGTAGCAGCTGTGGCCTGCTACCCACTACAGACCTACCATACCCAAACACCTAGATCAGGGCATCCACACAACACCCATACATAAAGGGTTGAGGGGGGATGTTCAGGTGACAGAGATATGTCACAGTCTCCCCCTAGAAACACACAGCTGATAGACCAGCATCAACTGCAGCAGCATGCACATTCAGATAAAAATGTTCCATGACACTCACATCTGCCTGTCTTCTTACTGACCCCAACACACATTGTTACAGTATCCTGCCACAGAATCAGAATGTCTGGTAACAATAGACAAACATAGCATACAAAACTGTGGACATACCACATCAATCCAAACAATGAACAGTATTTCTGCCTGACCTCTGTGATGCTGTAGCTCACATACCTCAATAATATCCTCCTCACAGGCCAGGAAAAGGGCCAAGGCCTACATGAAGGCCTTAATTACAGCACCGTGTTGCCATGCCATTGGCTAATGGCAATGCAACCCAGCTGTTCTGGATGCTATTAGCAAGTGTGAGTCACAGACTGGTGCACAGGTAGTCACCTGTTCATGAGCATTACATGCTGCCTATGGTAAAGAGGTCTGTGATTTTCTTCATGAAGACAGACTGCGATTTCCAAGGAAAAATACCACTGGATTTCTGCTCACAATGGAGTACCCCACTATACCAGATATGTCATAGAGTTAACCATGTAATGGATTGCAGATGGGGGGATGCAGTCATGGGAAATAGGAATTTCAACAGGTTTCAACAACATATCTTGGAATGGCATGTTGCTGTCACTGTGCTGTCCAGCACCTACAGTCTTCCCTTTTGGCTCTGTCTGCAGTGACTTAGCTCGCAGCTCTGGCCCCTGAGCACCCCCCCCCCCCCAGCAATGGTCAACTTGCATACGAATGCTACTGGATTGTCTGTTGTACAATAGTAACAGTAACTAATGGTGGATACAGCTGGCATATCACATCACATCATGTACTGTCAGTGAGCCCTTCTCAGTCTGTGACTGTCATACAGGGTTAGTTCAAAGATTGTTCAGGTGTCCTTGTCTGTTCCTGACATACACTGGCTAGGTCACTGTGTACTTCACACCAGTATCTCACTGCCTGATGGCCATAGCTAGCATACCTAGTGACCCCCTGCAGCAGGACAGCAGGTTATAAGCAGTAGTAGTGAGGGAAAACAGGCTGCGCCTCAGCAACAGTGTGTACATATTGAGCATACAATGTAAGGGGATGAATACAGTACCAGATATTAATGAACTATTACTGTGTCCGAGGCATCTGACATGTCATACACATTCCTCACACTCTGGGGACACCCATTACATATTGTCCATCTGGTTTCCAGGCATCCACATTTGTTTGGTATGGGTACCACATGCATCAGGCACATGTACACAGTCCGCAAACATCAGATGTCAGACACCTACGAGGAGGAAACCTTACTCCACATATGCACTGCTCTCAGTTATTGTGTAGCACAGATGTTGCTGAAATGTCCACATGCACTTGTAGTGCCACTTGCGTATTTGTCAGATGTTGGCTGTATGATGTGGTACTGTAACGTTGCCCATAGGGGACACACCAGTCGGCAGTGGTGGGTGTGGACACATAAAACAGACTGTTACAGCACACAGGCCATAACTGGTATACCTAGGACCATGCAAGGTTACTAGGCTATGGGCCCTGAGCCCCCATATGCCTAGGTCACATGTTAGCCCATGTGTATGTAAGGCAGCACCTGATGCCCCAGTTCAACAGGGACACAGGTGGTATCCCAAGGGTGTATGTGCAGATGTTCTTCGTGTTTCACTGTTGCAATCATTACATTTGGGTTATCTGCTTGCAGGTAGCCCTCAGTCGGCCTGATTAACAAAGTCTTGGGTCCTGCATCGGTTGCTGTCCCTTCCTCCATGACGTCAGGTCGTCATGGGAATAAAACATGCAGCCGACGCTATTACATCAGTCTTTCTTGCCGTGCAGTGCCCGAAGCAGGAGTTCGCAAGTGCCAGAAGGCCGACTCCTGAAATTTTCGTTTTCGAGTTTCAGAACCGAAGTCTTCAACTAAAGCCAAGTACCCCGTTGGGGAAACTTTTTCTTCTCCTTACCGATGTCAGTAAAAGTTAATAATTGCATTACTTGTGGAAAGCAAATACCTCATAAAGATTTTCATTCATACTGTATTCCTTGCCTAGGCCCTGACCACGATGTACCTTGCTGTCGGTTTTGTGCTTTATTTAATCAACGCACTATCAGTCGTCGGTATATTTTCTCCTCTAAATATTTCAGATGTTCATCGTGTTTCACTGTTGCAGTCATTACTCTTGGGTTATCCTGCTGGCAGGCTACCCGCAGTCGGCCTGAATTCCAAAGTCCTGGTCCGGCGTCGGTTGCTGTCGCCTCTTCCCTGAAGTCAGTGCGCCAGGGGTATAAAAGATGCAGCCAACGCCATTTTCTTCTGTCTTTCTTGCCGCGTGGTGCCCGAAGCAAAAGCAGTTCACAAGTGCCGGTCGGCCGACTCCTGAGATTTTCAAATCCGAATTTCAGAACCAAAGTCTTCATTAAAGCTAAGTACCCCATTGGGGAAACTTTTTTCTTGCTCCAGACCGATGTCAGAAAAAGTTAACAATTGTATTTCTTGTGGGAAGCAAATACATCATAAGGATTTTCATTCTTACTGTATTCCTTGTTGCCTAGGCCCTGATCACGACGTTGCTAGCTGTCGGTTTTGTGCTAGATTTAACCAACGCACTATTAAGCGTCGGTTCGATTTTGCATTTCATTACTTTGGCCAAAGATTTAACTATATAATGCCGTCGGAACAGCCGACGACCGGAGTTTACAAAAAACGCAAGGACAAGCAAAAGGATAGGCATCCGAGGTCCAAAACCGATGACGAGGCCTCAGCTAGGCTAGTCACCAGTTCGCCGGTTCTCAGTGAGGCACTTTCACAGCCCCTGACGCCCACTACCTCAGAGCCACAGGCCGCTTCCGTCTCCCACGTGGAGCCGACTGGGCCTCTGGATACTCAAGGTATTGGACACTCAGAAACCATTCCCTCAGATGGGTCTGGAGCCGCTGAGCAGGCATCGGCTTCTGAGGGTGTCTTCAGACCTACACAGTTATATGTTAAGCCAACTTCAGCTTCAAAGGCAAAGACTAAAGCAGTTCTAAAGACAAAGAAACAAGTACAGCATTCTCCTACTCAGACTTCCATGCCTAAAAAGCAGATGCTTAAAATGGCCGAAGACCTAATTACTTTGATCAGGGGTTCCCATCCCCCTCCAGATAAGAGGCCTAGGCAAGAGACAGAATATGATTCTTCTGATCAGGTTTCAGTTTCCTCTGATTCCTCTTCTGAACTGGGATACTCTTTTCCTCCCTACGAGGATTCTGATGCTGAAGAATCCATTCCTTCAGCCTCTCCTCCTGAGGATTATTCTTTTGGGGAAACCCTGCATACCATGAAGGAGCATTTTCACTGGGAGAGCCAAGATTACTCAGAATCCAAGAAAAGGCTCAGAGACTTTCTTCTACTACCTCAGCACAGACCTCTTGCTATTCCACCTGTTCTAGACATTGTAGATGTATTTTCAGAGTCCGGCCTGTCTCCTGACTCTTTACCCCCTGCACCTGCTAAGCCAGACAGATACTACAGGGTCCCAGACTCTCATAAATTTCTATATAAAAACCCCACTGCTGACCCAGAAACTATATCTCAGGGTCCCAAAGGGGTCAAGGCTTCCACTGCAAAAAACCCTGTCCCCTCTGATAGGGATTCTAGGGCACTGGACAGATGGGGGAAAAAAGTTTACACTTCTGCTACCTTGGCTGTAAGGGCTTTAAATTGTCAGTTTCATATGCTTAAATATCAGCAATACTTAATGTCACTGCATAAACAGAAAATGTTGACAAATTCTGAATGATCCGATAACAAGGAAATGCAGGATTTATTGCATGCAGCTGAACAAGTGGGAAAGCATACTTTGCAATGTGGTTTTGATTCACTGGAGGCCTCTTGCTGGGCCGCTGTTATGGGTTCTGTCATTAGAACTGGTTAAAGGAACAGAATCTGCCTGATCATATTAAAGCAAAATTATTGGATGCCCCATTGCAGCATGATATTTATTAAGGCAGAAGAGATGTTGAAGAAAATGGTGGATAAAGCAAAATCCATGCAGACAGTTAAGGATTTCCTACAGGTACAGCCACCCAGATTTAGCAGGAACTGGCCTTCAAAGAATTGGTCCTTTCCAGTGTCAGACAGGCCACAAAGAGGCAGATACAGACATCCCATAGGCAGATCTCAGCCCCAAGGCTCATACAGGCCTAAACAATGGGGTGCTTCTACCTCCAAAAGCGGAGAAGACAAATCACAAACCATACAGGAAACAGTCCCAATGACTTTCCTCTGCCACATCCAAGCACTTATCTTTTAGCAATCCCCTTGGGGGGAAAACTAGCACTTTTTTCACCAAATTGGCAAATGATTACCCAGGACAAATGGGTCTTGAACATAGTGTCCCAGGGCTACATGTTCCACTTTCACACCCTGCCAAGGGCAAAAGGTATGCCAGACCTGCCACACAATCAATGGGCAGAGGCACAAAAGCAAATGACATCCCTCATGGACATGAGGGCCATTCAGCAAGTACCACAGCAAGAGCAGGGACAAGGATTTTACTCGAGACTTTTCTTGGTGCCCAGAAAGGACAAAGCCTGGAGACCAGTACTGGACCTGTCTATACTAAACACGTTTCTGGATGTTCCAAAATTCAAGATGTTGACTCTGCAGCAGCTTCTGCTCATGCTGGGCAAGAAGGCTTGGCTCGTAACTTTGGACCTAAAAGAGGCATACCTGCATGTCCCAGTCAGACAATCTTGCAGAAGATAACTCAGATTCATAGCTGGCTCAATGCACTACCAATTCTCTGCACTGCCCTTTGGCTTATCTACTGCGCCCAGGGTCTTCAAAAAATGCCTGGCACCAATAATTGCATTTTGCAGACAGAGGAATTCAAATATATCCTTACTTGGACGACTGCCTTATTCAAGCAGAGAACAAAGACATTCTTCTAAAGCATCTGGAGTTTGTAAAAAGATTACTAATTTGCCTAGGGTACACAGTAAACGAAAAGAAATCAAAACTAGTACCCTCTCAAGAGATAATATTCCTGGGTGCAAGCTTAAATACAACTGCCCAGATGGCTTATCTCATGCCATACAAACAAAGGCAACTGACTGCTTACTTCAAAAAGTTGGCAACAAAGACCCAGTTATCTGCAAGAAAAATCCTGCAGGCCTTGGGCTTCATGGCATCCTGCTAATTCCATATGCCAGACTACATATGAGGAAACTACAATGGTATCTAAAAAGTGTTTGGACTCAACATTGCCACAGCTTAGAAACATTAATTACCCTCATTCCCTGCCTGCAACAGGAGTTTCAATGGTGGGCACAGGCCTGTCACCACAACAAGGGTCTGCCATTCACTTTACCCACAGCCAGGCAGACACTAAAAATCGATGCATCAATTTATGCCTGGGGGGCCCACATGGCAGGAAAATGTATTCAGGGCACATGGCCCGCAAGCCAGATGCATCTTCATATCAGTCAAAAAGATATGCTAGCTGTTCAGAATGCCCTGACAGCTTTCAAGGACCTGCATCATCCAGGACAACTACTGATAAAGACGGACAATACTACAGTCATGTGGTACATAAGCAGGGAGGCACACATTCCTACCGCCTCTGCAGACAAGCAATGACCTTGTGGGACACAGCATTGACTTATCAAGTTCACCTGCAAGCACATTTCCTACCAGGAAAAATAAATACTCTGGCAGATAAACTAAGCAGAAACCTCATGGATCCCCACGAGTGGAAACTGGATCCTCAAATCTTCACCATGATAACAAGGAAATGGGGATGCCCAGACATAGATCTATTTGCCTCCCCTCACAACTGCCAATTACAGAAATTTTGCACAAGGATTTATCACAAACAAGCATGGAAAGTGGATGCCCTATCCTTCAGCTGGAAAAACCTAACAGTATATGCCTTTCCTCCACTGCCTCTCCTTCCCAAGATACTCCTAAAGGTCAGACAAGAGAAGCCAAAAATGATAATGATTGCCCCAGACTGGCTACTCCAGCACTGGTACCCGATCCTAAAGAGCTTGCCTCAAGGTCCAGCATGGACATTGCGTCAAACTTCTCACTTACTGACCCAACAAAACAATCAGATCCTGCACAACCAACTCAGGACCCTAAATCTGGCAGCATGGCGGATAATGTAGCCATTCAGAACACTTCCCTTTCAAAAGCTGTTATGGATGTTATCTTGGAGGCCAGGAGGCCCAGTACCAGAAAATCTTATGCAGAAAAATGGAAGAGATTCTGTGCTTGGAACCAGGAACAAGGCATTGACATGCATGTACCAAATATTCCTCAGATTTTACAATACTTAACTGAGATGCTGGACAAAGGCCTTTCCTTTTTATCAATTAAGATTCATGCCTCTGCCATTTCAGCTCATTACAATACGGAACCACCTATCTTATCTCATCCTTTAATAAGGCAGTACCTCAGAGAGGCCGAAAACATCAGCCCTCCAAGGAGACCACCAGTACCTGCATGGGACCTCAATTATGTCTTGGAAAAACTCACACTGTCTCCTTTTGAGCCAGCCTCAACAGCTGATATAAAATTCTTATCCTGGAAAACAGCTCTGCTCCTAGCAATAACCTCTGCAAGACAAGTCTCGGAGTTACAGGCACTCATGGCTGTGGAACCTTTTATAATTTTTCATCCAGACAGGGTTTCTCTGAGGACAAACCCTACATTTATGCCTAAGGTGGTGTCCAGTGTGGCCCTCAACCAAACCATTCACTTGCTTGCCTTTTATCCAAACCCACAGAACAAGGGTGAGAGACTTCTGCATTCTTTGGACATACACAGACAGCTACTCTTCTACTTGGACAGAACTAAAGCTTTCAGAAAGACTGAGCAACTTTTAGTGGCATATGCTGCAGGATCACAAGGGAAGGCCATCTCAAAACAGACTATTTCTAAATGGATAGGTCATTGCATTCATTTCTGCTACTCACAGCATGGCAAATCAGTGCCTAAGGGCATTAGGCCACATTCTACCAGAGCAGCAGCCACGTCAGCAGCCTTCCTCAGAGGAGTACCAACCAAAGACATCTTAGAAGCTGCAACTTGGAGTTCAGTGTACACTTTTACAAAGCACTACCACTTACCTCTCTACTCTAAATCCAGAGCAGGCTTTGCCACTGCAGTTCTGCAGGGCTTCATAACCTCTCCTAATCCTATTTAGCCCAGCCGCCCAGCCACCCATCCTCAGCTTTGGGATTCAACCCAAGAGTAATGACTGCAACAGTGAAACACGATGAACATAGTACAGGTGTGTACCTACCATAAATGTAGATGTTCAATTGTATTCACTGTTGCAGTCCAGGTTACCCTCCCACCGTCCCCCTTTTATTTGCTGGGTTTTATCTGTACTTCTCTATTCTATACAACCTATGTGGTGTATTTGCTTGTAGATGAAGGAAATGTTTACTTTAGTGCATGTATGTTTATTGGCATAATCTATTTAGCCTTCCCTTTTGGGGGGACCTGACATCTGGGGCAAGAAAAACTGAAGAAAACGGTGCCGGCTACATCTTTTATACCCCTAGTGCTCTGACGTCAGGGAAGAGGCAACAGCAACCAACGCCGGACTAGGACTTTGGAATTCAGGCTGACTGCGGGTAGCCTGCCAGCAGGATAACCCAAGAGTAATGGCTGCAACAGTGAATACACTTGAACATCTACATTTATGGTAGGTACACAACTGTACTTTCTCAGTTTAATTATCCAGAAATGTCGTCGGTTAGCCATCCGATTATGGGGATTCTGAAAAAATGCAAAGATAAAGACAGAGACAGGCCACCGAGGTCCAAAACTGCCGACGACACTTCTCCTAAGCCAGTTGCCAGTTTGCCGGTACTCAGTGAGGCGCTTTTGCAGCCCCTGATATCCACTACTTCTGATTCTCAGGCCTCTACTGAGAAGCATTCGGAGTCCGGTATGCTGCGAGACACTTCAGCTATGGAACCCGTGGATGTCTCTACCTTGGATGCGTCCGGAGCCGCTGTGCAGGCTTTTGAGGGTGTATTTCAGGCCTATGGATTTGCATATTTAAATCAACGCCTCCTTCTTTACCTAGGAATAAATCTCGATCCATGCCTAAAAAACGATGCCCAGGCCACATGCTCAGGCCTCTATGCCTAAAAAAAAACAAATTATAAGAATGGCTGAAGATCTAATAGCTCTAATCAGGGGTAGCCAACCCCCCCCCCCCTTCTATGAGGCGTAGGACTGAAGTTGATTACGAATCTTCTGATCAGGATTCTGTTTTTTCTGATTCTTCTGATGATCTGGATTTGCCCTTATCTACTTATGAAGATTCTGATGCAGAGGACTCCATTCCCTCTGCTTCCCCTCCTGAGGATTTTTCTTTTGGGGAAACCTTAAATACTCTAAGGGAGCATTTCCACTGGGAAAGCCAGGATTTTTCTGATTCAAAAATGAGGCTCAGGGATTTCCTTCTCCTACCTCAGCATAGGCCTTTAGCTATTCCTCCTGTACTAGACATTGTTGATGATGCTTTTTCGGAATCTAGTTTGGCCCCTGATTCCCTGCCTCCTGCTCCCAGAAAACCTGACAGATACTACAGGGTCCCTGAGTCATACAAGTTCCTTTTTTAAAAATCCTATTGCAGATCCAGAGACTATTTCACAGGGGCCCAAAGGCATTAAGGCTTCTACTGCTAAAAACCTACCCCTTCTGTAAGATACTCCAGGGTGTTGGATAGATGGGGTAAGAAGGTTTACACGTCTGCAACCTTAGCCATTAGGGCTTTAAACTGCCAGTTTAATATGTTAAAGTATCAGAAACATGTTATTGGACTGCTTAAACGGAAAATAATTACAGGATTTAATGCATTCTGCTGAACAAGTTGGAAAACATACTTTGCAATGTGGTTTTGATTCATTAGAGGCCTCTTGCATGGCTGCTGTTACTGGGTCTGTGCTCAGAAGGCAAGCTTGGCTTAAGGAGCAATCTTTGCCTGATCATGTTAAAGCTTTTGGATCCCCTTTGGGAAAAAACATGTATTCATGAATTACCATATAGGTGGCAGTACACTAAACACAAAGTGTGATAAGAGACTTAGGGACACAGGTGGACAGTGGTCTCACCTTCGATAACCACATCGCCACAACAGTCAGGAAATCCTATGTGGCACACCTCATCACGAAGGGCTTTTCATCCAGAAAAAAGGAGGTCATTGTCCCACTGTACTCATCCCTCATTAGACCCATTATAGAATACAACGCCCCATTTGGTATGTACCTCTCAAGACACCTGCAACAACTGGAAAGGCCTCAGAAATACCACACTAAAAGAATCACAGGCCTAAAGCAGATGCCCTACGCTGACCGCCTTAAAAAACTCCAGCTATACTCTGTCGCATATCGTCTACTCGGAGGCGATCTCTGCTTAACATACAAGGCCATGTCAAACCCAGAGCTGTTGGACATGCTACACTTAAAGAAATCCCATTCCCTCAGAGCTACACGCTCCAGGGATCTAAACCTTGTCATCACAA
This sequence comes from Protopterus annectens, assembly GCF_019279795.1. Taxonomy (NCBI): domain Eukaryota; kingdom Metazoa; phylum Chordata; order Ceratodontiformes; family Protopteridae; genus Protopterus; species Protopterus annectens. The sequence continues at coordinate 238,281,875 of NC_056750.1, forward strand.
TAAACAAAACATGCTGGAGGGATAGGTTCCTGACCCAGAGACTCCCCAGACTCTGGAATAGATTGCCCATACATGTCAAGCAGAGTGCCTCTTTGGACCTCTTCAAGAGGAACCTTGACGATTGGATGGGAGAAAGGAAATTCACCCCAGGGATCACGTCAGTCGCCCTGCTAGACAGGGGTCCAGGAAAGTAAATAATGTGGGAAGAAATAGCCAGGGAATTGTTATGGCTAGGCTTGTATAGGCCCTAGGGCTGATAGCCTAGTACCAACCTATGAAGCTAAATTGTTGAATGCTTCTTTAAATGAGGACCGCCTGTTTGGCAACAAGGCTGAGGAAGTTCTTAAAAAGATTGAAGATAAAGGTAAATCTATGCAAACTGTTAAAAATTTTTTACAAGTTCAGCCTTCTAGATTTAGTAGGCACTGGCCCTCCAAGAATTGGTCCTTTCCAGCCCCTTCCAGATCTTCTCAAGCCAAACCCAGACACAGCAAAAACCCCAGGTTTCAGTCCCAGGGGACACACAGAACTAAGCAGTGGGGGGCCTCCACTTCCAAATCCGGGAATAATAAGACTCCCCCCTATGGTAAACTGTCTCAATGACTTCCTTTTAAAATTTCCAAGCACTTATCAACTGACTGCCCCTTTGGGAGGAAAGATTGCTCTTCATGCAAAGAATTGGGAACTCATTACCCAGGACAAATGGGTTTTAAATAGTGTCCCAGGGATACAGATTTCACTTCCACATGTTGCCAACACCAAGCAGGTGGCCAGACCTACCCTCAAATCAGTGGGCTGAGGCCCCAAAACAAGTACTTTCTCTCTTAAGCATGGGGGCTATTCAGCTGGTAGCAGAAGAGGAAAAGGGACAAGGTTTCTACTCGCGACTTTCCCTGGTACCCAGAAAAGACAATTCATGGTGTCCTATCCTGGACCTGTCTACTCTAAACACCTTTTTGGAGATTCCAAAATTCAAGATGCTAACTCTTCACCAATTACTTCCTATGCTAGGCAAAGATGCCTGGTTGGCAACACTAGATTTAAAAGAAGCATGCCTGCACATCCCAATCAGGGAATCTTTCAGAAGATACCTACGCTTCAAAGCAGGCAGCACACACTATCAGTTCTCTGCACTGCCCTTTGGCTTATCTACTGTGCCCAGGTTATTCACAAAGTGCCTAGCTCCAGTTATTGCATTTTGCAAGCAAAGAAATATTCAAATATACCCATACCTGGACGATTGTCTAATTCAGACAGAAAGCCAGGACATACTTTTGAATCATCTGGCCTTTGTACAAAGGCTTCTAACTTGTCTGGGGTACACCATAAATGAAAAGAAATCACACCTGGTACCCTGTCAACAAATTATATTCCTGGGAGCAAGCTTGAGTACAACTTCCCAGATGGCTTACCTCACGCCAGAGAAACAAATTCATTTGACAACCTACTTCAAACAAGTGGACACAAAAACCCTGCTGTCTGCAAGACAAATACTACAAGCCTTGGGGTTCATGGCAATTCCATATGCAAGACTGCATATGAGGAAACTACAGTGGTATCTAAAAAGCCTAGTGTCAACATTCTCAAGACCTGGAAACAATGATTCCTATCATACCTTGCCTATGCCTAGAGTTCCTTTGGTGGGCAGAGGTCTGCCACCAAAACAAGAGACTACCTTTCACACCACCCCCTGCCGCCCAAACCCTAACAACAGATGCATCAGACTATGCATGGGGGGCTCACCTGGCCGGAAAGTGCATTCAAGGCAAATGGAACCCAAGTCAAATGCACCTGCATATCAATCAAAAAGAAATGTTAGCTGTACAGAATGCTCTGACAGCCTTCAAGGACCACATTCTTCCAGGACAACTAATGATAAAGACAGACAACACCACTGTTATGTGGTACATAGGCAGGGGGGTACACATTCTTACCCCCTCTGCAGATTAGCCATGGCATTGTGGAACACAGCCTTGAGCTACCAAGTACACCTACAAGCTCAATTCCTGCCAGGAAAATTAAATACACTGGCAGACGGACTAAGCAGAAACCTCATGAACCCACACGAGTGGAAACTGGAATTTTCAACATGTTGACAAGCAAATGGGGGAGCCCAGATATAGACGTGTTTGCCTCTCCCCGGAACTACCAATTGGACAAATTTTGCACAAGGACTCCCCACAAACAAGCCTGGAAAGTGGATGCTCTGTCCTTCAGCTGGAAAAACCTATCAGTCTATGCCTTCCCCTTCTCTCCAAAGTACTACTAAAAACCAAACAGGACAAACCAAGGATGATTTTGATTTCTCCAGACTGGCCGTGCCAACACTGGTACCCCCTCCTGCACAGTGTGTCACGGTTATCTCCATGGCACCTCCCTCAGCCTCCTTCCCTGCTGTCTCAGCAGGCGAACCAGATTCTGCACCCTCTGCGTCTAACACTGAACCTGGTAGCCTGGCTAATTACTTAATCTATCCTTTGCCGTCCCTCAGCAGACCTGTGATGGATATCATTTTAGAGGCAAGGAGGCCTAGTACTAGAAAATCTTATGCTGAAAAATGAAAAAGATTCTGTGCCTGGAACCAATCTCAAGGGATGAGCACAGCAGCGCCCAATTTACCTCGGAGTTTACAATAATTAACTGAGATGCTTCACAAGGGCCTGTCTTTTTCCTCCATTAAAATCCACACCTCAGCCATTTCAGCTCATTATAACACAGAACCTCCCCTCTTCTCTCATCCACTGCTCAAGCAGTTCCTCAGAGGGGCCAAACATTTGAAGCCACCCAGGAGAGCTCCAACCCCAGCCTGGGACCTTAACTTTGTCTTGGAGAAACTCACTCTACCTCCTTTCGTGCCAGCTTCTACTGCAGACTTAACATTTCTTTCTTGAAAAACAGCTTTCCTTTTAGCAATCACTTCAAGCTAGAAGGGTATCTGAATTATACGCCCTTATGGCAGTAGAGCCTTTCATCATCTTTCATGTGGACAGGGTGTCCCTCAGAACCATTCCATCCTTCATGCCCAAGGTGGTATCCAGTGTGGCTCCTAATCACTCCATTCATTTGCCAACCTTCTTTCCCAATCCACAGAATAAAGGGGAATGGGTACTGCATTCCTTAGATGTGCACAGACAACTTAGATTCTACTTGGACAGGACTAAACCTCAAAGGAAATCTAAACAACTGCTGGTGGCATTTGCTGTAGGGGCAGAGGGGAAGGCTATTTCAAAGCAAACCATTTCTAAATGGATAAGCCATTGCATTAATTTCTGCTATAAGCACCATGGAAAACCTATCCACAGGAGATCAGACCTCACTCCACCAGGGCTGCATCTACCTCTACAGCCTTTCTCAGAGGCGTCCCTACCAGGGACATCCTAGAAGCTGCTACCTGGAGTTCTGTACATACTTTCACCAAGCATTATCATTTGCCAATTTTCTCTAAATCCGGAGCTGGCTTTGCCACTGCAGTCTTGCAGGGCCTTATAGCTGGCCCTAATGCTATCTAAATTCCTCCTCCCAACCATAACTTTGGGATTCTACCCAAATGTAATGACTACAACAGGGAAAATGAAGAACATAGTACAGTTGTGTACACTTAACATAAATGCAGATGTTCGAGTGTACTCACTGTTGCAGTCCTGGTTACCCTCCTTCCAGCCCCCTAGCTTCTTTTGGCTATACCTCTACTTTCCTTTACTATGCTTAAAAGCCTTTTTGGTGTATTTACTTTTTTGTTGGAGGTATATCTTTGTGCTTTTATATTTAATTGCTTCCCATTAGAGGGGCACCTGACATCTGGGGCAAGAAAAACTGATGTAATGGTGTCGGCTGCATGTTTTATACCTCTGACGATCTGACGTCATGGAAGAAGGGACAGCAACCAATGCAGGACCCATGACTTTGCTAATCAGGCCGACTGAGGGCTACCTGCAAGCAGATAACCCAAATGTAATGACTGCAACAGTGAATACACTTGGAACATCTAAATTTATGGTAAGTGTACACAACTGTACTTTAACCATCCAGTTATCCCGGTTCCACCTACCAAGATATAAATAGCTACCCTGCCTGATGTGGACAGGGTGACAATTCTACAGCAGTGTGTGTGTGTGTGTGTGTGTGTGGGACTCATCTGAGCTGCCATGACCAGTTGATGTTCACACCAGATTGAGGGTGTATGTGTTAATATAGTGCAGCTTGAGTGTCACTTGTGCAGCAGTCCCAACAATGTGGAGTCTGTGATTGCCTTGCATGCCAGAGGTCACCTCTGATGAGTATGTATGAAACCAGGTAGAGAGTTGGGCTTATAGCCTGTATATGGTAGATGTTTGAGGCCCTTTTACTGCCTGGTGAGGAACCTCTGTGATGTCCCCAGCTGCTGCATGTGCTGTGTGAGTGAATGACGAACAGGGCATTTTACACAATGGGCCTTATTATGGGGAATACAGGGATTTTAGGACCCCATGTCCCTGGATGATATACCGTAGGTATGAGGTTAGCCATGTAGAAGGTTTACCATTGAACAGAAGCAACATGGTGGTGAAATGTTATGTTGCCATCAACCTGTGTGCACATATCCCACATGACTGATTGCATGCCTAAGATGTTGTTAGTACTGTGACAATATGTGGAGATGGCACTCTCCCCAAAGGGGTTGACACTGCATATCCTGTTATGTGGCCTGATGTCATGTTTCTGGCACCAGTCATGTATCTGCATGAGACCCTACTAGGCAGATGTCCACATCACTTGGGAATCCGGTGACTGCACACAGCATGCAGTCTGTAGACATGGTCGGCCATAGGTCAGTGGCTGTGCCCTGCACCACAGATGTGTACATCGCACAGAGCAGAGGCCTAAACACAGAACAACAGGTTACGCTGCTAATTATGGGTCAACTGCTTGGGGTGGACTTCCCTATGTGGGTTATGTCAGCGAGCCAGTGTGCTACCCCATGATAACATGGTGTATGCATACTTGGGAGCGTATATCTATTATGGCCAGGTGGGTTATACTGTCAAAGACTTTGTCCAGGTAAAAGTAGACATTGTGCACTGTCACCCCCCCATCCATGGCTTTGGTGACTGTGTCAAAGAGGTCAACCAAGTATAACAGACATGATCCCTTCCTTGACAAAGCCTAACTGTGTATGATGGAGTGTGTGGAGGTTGCCAATGTCCTTGTTAATGAATTTCACTATAAACTGTGCTATGGGCTTGCAGAACAGCCGAGTTAGGCTGATGGGTGTATAATGTGCCAGAGTGGGGGACGCATCACCTTAGTGTAAAGGGGTGACAGTGGTTGTCTTTCAGATGGCTGGGACAAAGGTGGTAGCCAGGCCTCCTTTGAATACAGTGGCTTATGTTGTTGCAAGGTTATGCTTGGGGTCATGTAGGATGCATCCTGTGATGTGATAGGCTCCCATGGCAGATGTATACCATGACTTTCACATGGCAGTGATGACCTGTTCCCTACATGATAGGAGAATGGGGCAGGTACTGTGGACATCCTGATATACTGATGGGGGAACAGGGGGTGAAGCCTACAATGACTCTATCAGGCATTAAGTGTTCTATACCTACAACACTGGTATAGCTGGTGTCCTTGACCACCACAAGTGAGCAGATGCAGGTGCTTACTGTGATGTTGCAGACATATGTGCAGAATGGGAGATGATTGTAGTGGATATTGATAATGTGGGCTCTGGGTTTCCAGGAGTGATCCCATTTGCTTGTTCACACTAAGAAGACATTGCTTGTAAATGGCACCTTCCACTAGTTTGTCTCTGACAGCGGTATGTCATCACTATTATAGACACTTAATGTTTTGCAGATGTACACCAGAAAGGTGTATGTGTCCTTGCAGAGGATGATGCAGTCCTGTCTGGTATACCTGACTCCATGCATCTATACAAATGGGACATGTAGCACGTGTCTATGTGTGGATATTGGTGCCAGTCCCTACAAATGGGTTTAGGGCTGTGAAGATGTGTATGCCACCCCCAGGAGGCTGTATTCCATGTTGGAGGTGTATGTATGTGTGACCGTAGCTAGGTGGGTACTGTGGGAGATAGTGACTGCTAACGTGACCACATTATGATTGGTTTGCCGAAGAGGATGATACTGTAGCAATGCTGCAGTGGTAACCTGTAATGTGTAATATCAACTGCAACACACCTTCATCTCATGTGGGGGTAGCCCCTAGCTGCACTGAGGTGTATGTAATTCTACTGTTGATGGCTCTCTGCCCATTTGTGTGCTGGCATGGGTACATCTTCCAATGTACTTTGGGTCGTTTAAGTGAACCACGATCAGGGTACAGACCCAAATCAGAATGCAGTTGTTGAGGTCCATATAGGCAAGATGGGCTTCCTGGTCACATGTGGTGACCGATAGCTAGCTATGATTTGAATAGGTGTGTTGTCAGTGGTGAACTGCCCCTGTGCTGCCCCCTGTGCATCTTACTGCGTGTACAGTGTGGAGGTGTGGATGTCTTATATATACTGAAATCACATGTCCCATGCCATTTCTGCCCACACTTTGGGGTATAATTGTATGATAGGATGGTTGACCAGGCTGGGGTTCTCTCTGCAGCTTTGCACTATGTGTGTGTGACTGCACAGATGTCAGCATTTCCCAGTGTTAAGAATGCTTTCATTGAGGGCAGATTCATGTGTAGACACCTAGGGTTTAGCAGCATGGCCTTCAATGTGTGCTGTGCTGACCGTTGTATGATAATGATAACCTCACCACTTTTTCAAATGAAGGCACTATGGGGTGGTGAGAACCATTGCCAGATGCCTGAAGGCCAGTTGAGACAGATGGAAGCCATCTGTCGCAGAGGATTGCGATCTGTTGACCATATCATCCCAGACTCAAATGTACTGAAACCCCCTGGAATATCACAGGATAAAAGGCCACATGTTAAGGTCAGTCATTTCCTGAATGTATTGTGGCATCAGTTTGTGACACAGTGGAATGTTGCATAATGCTAGGGACACACCTGCCTGCGACACATAATCAGTGTGCTCACGCTTGTCTCAATGCATACAGTCCATGGACGTACATCTGAGGTCAGGCATGCCAACATGGACTGTGACAGACTCATGACAGTACCTGTTGGTGAGAGACAGCAGTGTGTATGTGATATGGCTGAGTCTGTCACCTGACACACAAGTAACTGTGACCATCCACATATACAGCCAGGTGAAAGGTATATCACTGTGTCTCACAATGGAGTCTCCTATGTGTAACATATTTGACATGTGCTGATGCCTTTGTGGTTGTGGGACACAGGTTTGTGGCCATATGTGGTATGTGCTGTGTACAGCTGTGGCGTTCATGTGTGGCTTTGCCTTGGAGGTCTCCTTTGTTTGTGGATGTGTATGTTGAGCTTCCCTGCATATGTGTGTGTGTGCGATGTGTAGGTGTGTGAGGTGTACTGATTGTGTCTGGGGACAGATATGGGGCCTTGACAGGGAGACAGCTTGGACTGGAGGTTCCTACTGTCATTACATCTTTCTCACAGTGTGTTTCTTAGTGGTGTTTGTAGATGGTTTTCTATCCGTGTACATGCGGCAGGTGCTACACTGTGCCAGGATACCCATATCAACCACACTGGCAGGGGAAATTGTACGATATTGTTCAGCCATATAGTTCAGAATCTGTAGGAGGAGGGCCAAGGAGACCTGAGGGGTGGCCCTACAGCCCAGGTGCTTACTACAACAGTAGGAGGCCGACACCCCAGCATACCATATAGACAGACTATGAACAAGCAGTAATAGGTGCAACAGGTAAATGCATTTGAACACCTCTTAGCACATGCAGCAAGTTGCATGAAACATCAGGATCAGGAGGGCATTGCATGATGTATTGCCACTATGTTGCTGATAGCCATGTAATACTGTAGTGATAGATGTTGGGATATGATGTGGGGATTAGCGGTGGATAGTGGTGGCAAATGTTGGATGTGCAGGGTGTGTACATAATGATGAGCAATGTATGCGGTCCTGTGATGTGTTCCCCTCTTCATGTCTTTCAGGTGGGATGTATAGATGTTACACTCCACCTTTTCAGAAGCTGAGACTGCTGCCATTATTGAAGCCCTGAGACTCCATTACCAGGTGCTGTTGACAAGGACTTGCCATAACCAGCAAGAACGCACTTCACTGTGGGCAGACCTCATAGCAACGGTGAATGATGTGGGCCACCAGGACAGGAGCTATGAACAGGTCCGGTACCATGCTACAGATATAGTACATCATGCACGGCAAAGGGCTGTGGCCAGGGACCATGCTGGCACCAGGGGACGATCTGCTACACAACCCCCACTCTCAGCCACAGAAGAGTTCCTGGCAAACCTGGGTTCAGCCACCAGCTCACAAGAAACTTTCACAACATATGTTGAGGTGACAGATATTTTCCTGTCAGACTTCATACCCTTCAGAAAATGTATGTGAATGCACAACCTGTTATGCTATCTACTTTCTATGTTTATCACAGCAATATTTAAAGATTGAGCCTAATATCTGGCCTTTGTTCCACTTTTCTGTATGGCTTTATTCAGCTGTCTTTCTCTAAGGGGTCGAGGGGTATGGTGGTGGCCTCTACACAGTCACACTGCTGCAAGGGGATATACATATGTACACACACATCCAGTCATGAACTGCTCTTGTTGAGAGTAGAACTGCTACCTGCCTAGTTTTACATATGATAGTGGTATACATATATATATATATATATATATATATATATATATATATATATATATACATATACATATATATTACATGCGCCATGGAGCTTATATAGTTTTGCAGTGTCTGCCACTACTATTCACGTGGATGATATCTGCAACTGCTGTAAGGATTACCACTGGGGGTGGTTAACAGGCCCTTAAAATGGTATAACCATCTCACACACACACTGTTGCAGGGGGACATGCATTCTAACACGCATGCACAGAGTTGCCAGTTTTGAGATTAGAATACCTGTCTATCTAGTTATGTCTACTATAGCCTGCCATATGTATTGCAGTGAGCAACAGCACTATTGTGTTCAAAAATGTCTAACTCTGCATGTAAGGTGGATGACATCTGTAGGCTCTGAATATGTTGGTGATAGTGGAGTTAACAGGGTGGAACAGGCACACAAAATTGTATAACCATTGAACACACACACAGGCAATACAGCCACACTGTAACAGGGGATGTGCATACACAGACACATTCACTAGCACAGATGCCAGTATTGAGATTAGAACCCCTCCCTATCTACTTGCATATACTATAGTGCTATGTACTTATTGTGAGCGCCACAGAGCTTATATGTTTGGGGCATACTTATCAACTTCTTAGAGCAATACATCTGGACAAAGCCTTCAATAATGGGGTGATAAAGGCCCAAAAACAGGGACACTTTTTACATATTGCTCTTACAAACTTAGATATCTGCTAGAGTGACAGGTTTCACACTGACATTCATTTTGAAGGGTATGAAGTCTGAAACCCAATGCCATTATTTTCTGACTTCAACTCAATGATTTGCCACTGATTTGCGTGAAAACCACACTTTTATGAGAAATGGACCAAATATATGAGGCAAACATCTGGACATTCTGCAAAACTCTGTACAGTTGAGAGTTATGGGTTGGAGAATGTCAAATGGTGCATCTAAGGTGGATGACATCAACAGGCCGTGTAAAGTGATGCAATGGGGGGAGTCAGTAGGGTGGAACAGGCCTCAAAATGGTATAACCAACACACACAGAGGACAGCCATAGTGTATATGCTTCTCTCACACACACACACACACACAGTTGGCAGTATTGAGATTAGAACCCCTACCTATCTAGTTGTATGTACTGTAGTGCTATGTACTTATCACATGTGCCACAGAGCTTATATGCCTGGAGAGTGTCCAACAGTGCATCTAAGGTGGATAACATCAACAGACCTTGCAAAGTAATGCAATGGGGGAGTCAACTGGGTGGAATAGGCCTCAAAATGGTATAACCAACACACACACACACACACAAAACAGCTACAGAGGATATGCTTCACAAATACACACAGTTGGGAGTACAGAGATTAAAACCCCTACCTATCTAGTTGTATGTACTATAGAGCTATGTACTTATGTGTGCCATGGAGCTGTCTACACTACATTGCTATGTATGTATTGCTTGCGCCACAGACTTATGTGGCTTGGGAGTGTGTAAGTGTGCATATATGGTGGATGACATCAGCAGGCCCTGTAATGCAGGGCAATGGGGGTTAACAGGGGGGAACAGGCCTCAAAATGTATTGGCATTGCACACACACAGGCAGGAAACACACACAGCCACAAGGGAATATACTTATATATACACTCTCTCTCTCTCTCTCTGTCACTCAGTCGCCTTTGGGAATAGAACCACTATCTATCTGTCTACACTATAGCACTATGTACTTATTGCATGCACTATGGGACATACACATGTAGAATGTGTCTGCGGGGTGGATGACATCAGTAGCTGCTGACAGGGGACCACTGTTGTGGAGGACAGTAGTCAAATATGGGTGGCCATTACATAGACATAGGCCTGTTGGGTGTGTGTATTCTGCTCTGTGTGTAATACATACAGAAACACACACGCACAGTGACTGATGTGAGATTACAACCCCTACGTACCTACTATTACACAATGGGGCTCACCATAGTATTTGCGCGTGACACTGATTAAAATAGGTGTACGTGTGGGTGAGGAAGTACATCACTCTCTGCCTTTAAGGGTCTCTCTGTCTCTCCCTCTCTATACATGATATATTTGTATATATTACCTATATATCTGTATGTATATCACACTCAACAGATTCAGATAAATCTTATATGTACCACATATGGATAGATGGGGTTAAACATGTCTGATGGGGTTGGGAATAGACAGTTAAGGTGTGCATAGCTGTCTGTATGCACAAGGGATATATGTACATCCCAGTTCTATAGTCAGATGTGGGTTCAGACATGGGCTAAAGGTAGCTAAGTGTAACAGCATGCCTAGTATGACCATCAGTTGTAACAGTGGCCCTGTATCCTTTTCTGCTCCAGTCGCAGGCTTTGTCCACAGTTGCTGCTCTTATGTAGTTGTAGTTATGGTTTGACTGGGGTAGAAGTAACATCACACATAGGGTTACGGACTGCACACATCTGACTATACCTGTTTAGTAGGTTGGCCAGCATTGTGCCCCATATATCTGCTCTGGTCCTCGCATGGTTTGTGTTGCACTGTTCTTATAAGGCTATATGTTGGCCATACCTTAAACTCTTTCAGTCAGACATCTTGACAGGGCCATATATCACAGTCGGACACGGGCTCAGGCATGGGGACAGCATCTTAATATTGTTCTTCCAAATGTAGACAGTTGGTAGACTAGTTTTGTATTAGCTTGCATTTTCTTATGGGTAAAAGTCTGCATCTCAACCGTCTGTCATTTATGTTTTCACATCAATCTTTATTGGTTTGCCAATAGTTTGCCAGACAAATACAATGTTATGATAAACAGAACAGATATATAAGGCATATGTGTGGACATTCTGAGAAACCCTGACATTCGTGGGGTATGGATGGTGCCCACTGACTTGTCAGTACTACTAGGTGGCAGCCTTTATATCCTGGCACTAGACTGACTTGTCACAACCTGCTGTTCTACTAGGCACCATGTAGGTTACTCAGAGCTGTGTACTGTCCATATCTGTGACCCCCTGTCCCTCCATTGCCTAGCTTTCCTGCAGTAACAAATATTGACTTATGGGCAGCTTGTAGACTGACATGCAAAATAGTAGGCACAGCCAGTCTTGAACCTTGGCCACAACAGCCACCAGTCAGTGCTGTCTACTTCCTGACACTATTAATCACACACATGCATGGCACATTGACTCCTGCATATTGTGGACATTGAACATGTTAGCAAGTTGATTGGGACAGCCCTGGGAATGTGTGGTCTGCTGCTGTTACCTTACAAACATAACTGTTATTGCAGTTCTATGGGAACACAAGTTTGTCAGGGGGGAGGGGACCATACCTCTCAACTGTACATATTTTAGCAGAATATCCAGATGATTGCCTCACATTTTGGGTCCATTTTTCATGAAATTGTGGTTGTCTGGAAAATTACTGGCAGATCATTAAAAACTGGTTAGAAACTAATGACAGCCATTTTAGTTTCAGACTTCTTACCCTTCAGAGAATTCATGCTACTGCAAAACCTGTTGTTTTATCAACTTTCTGCATTTGTAAGAGCAATATTTAAATAATGTCCATTTTTGGGCCTTTGCCACACATTTCATTATGGCTTTGTACAGATTTCTTGCTCTAAGAGGTTGGGACTCCAGCATTGACATCCAGTCATCTGTCCTATGTCACTGCTGTTTGTAAGTCCCCTCACATAGTGCAGACGGGTTTGCTGGCTTGGGGCCTACTGCATATTCTGGGGCAGCCAGTATTTAGCAGAGAGTTCCTGTTGTCCCACATAACTGTCCGTGTCTTTTACTGTGTATGCGAGTCAGAGTGAGGTGTCAGTCCCCGGGTCCCTAGGTTATGTGCTATGCGCTGCCTCTTTGCCAAGGCCAGGGCATACTGGGCATGCTTATGTCTGCCTACAGAGACAGGCTCAGGGGGGTCCTCCTCCAAGTCTCCCTGTGCCTATGGGGATCTTGGCAATGGTGGGGGGCTGTGTCTCCATTCCCTCTGATGATACTGCCGCAGGATCATTTTGTGTAGCATGGCACATACTATGAACATGTGTGCACATGTGGCAGGAGAGTATTGCAGGACTCCACCAGATATGTCAAGGCAGTGGAACCGTGACTTGAGCAGCCCAAACACATGCTCTACAATGTTCCTAGTTTGTGCGTGTACCTCATTATGGCATTTTTCTGTTGGTATGTACACATTTCTGACGGATGTCATCATCCCTGGTTCCAGTACGTAGCCAGCATCCCCCACTAGATGGCCTTATGGGATGTCCCCCCTGGTAAATGTCTTGTACAGCTGTGATGCATGCCAGATGTGGGAGTTGTGATAACTGCCATAGCTGCCAGCACACACATTCATGATAAGCCTTGGGTATTGCACACAACCTGGCATTTCATGGAGTAATACCCCTTGAGGCTGATGTAGACTGTACCCTGTTCACCGGGTGGTGCTTTGATGTGCACATGAGTGCAGTGTATGGCACCCAGTACCTCTGGGTAGTGTGCTACATGGCAGAAGAGATGCATATTGCTGGTCCTCTTCTCAGAGGTGCCGGGGAAATAAATGTGCTCACTGGCATGTGTTAGCATGACATCCAGGAACTGGTGGAGTACCTTCTGGATGCAGATGCTTGCGAGACCTCAATGATGTCCCCCGTAGGTCTTTGGAAAGTACCTGTAACTGGTATTCTTAAGGTTACACATACCTTTGTTTCCACCGAGATGGGTTCCCCTCTGTTGGCTCTGGGTCTGAGGTGAGGGCGGCAGAGCTCAGTGAGTTCCTGTAATTATGTCCCTGTCCACTTTGTACCGCTCTACAATATACAGCTCATGTATCTCCTGGAAGGTTACCCTGGGCTTGAACACTCTTCTTCTCTGCTTAGGCCTGTTGTCAGCCGAAGCAGCAGCATAGATTTCAGCATCTAGCACATGCAGATGTAAGAGACCTGCAGCAGCCTCTAGCATTCTTTCAGTTAAAATTCCCAAGTCTGTACTCTAATGGTGCAGAGTATGTGGGAAAAATCAGAATAAAGGGTGTATGCATACTTTATACTGATATGCTGCAGATGAAACCTGTGTGATTGACTGACTATGATACATTCCACCTGCCAGGTATATCATTGAGAGGTTTGAATGGGCCAGTGTCAGTGGAACAGGGCTTATCAGTTCATTATACTTGATTGGCTTTCTCAGGCTATTTCCTTTTATTTTTTTTTTTCCAATTTCTTCCACTGCTAAGCCCCGTGGCACTAGTATAAACATTCCTCAGCAGTTTAGACCCACCCCTGCATACGGCATACTTAGCTTTTCTTTAACTAGCTAAAACATGAGCCACGGGGTAAGTATAGCTTAGCAGCCTCAGACACACCCCTGGTTAGCTGAGTGGAAACAGGCACCGCTAAGTTCCAATCCGCTTAAACATGCCGTGACACACCCCCTACTAATGTTAGCTATCTGCTCTGCCTACACAACACAGTTGCAGCCCTACCATGGTTAGTACCTACGGACACGGTGGCCCTTTTTGCTATTCAATAACCCTGGCTCATTTACATACACCTAATTGCGTATACACTGGATACAGCAGTACACCAGGGCTTATCTCCTTAGCTACCACTATAACCTACCATTGTATGACTCTGCATGCTGGACACTATAATGCAATAACTTTGCATACCTTTATATTTCATATTTTACACTTTTTTTATTTTTGCAAAATAGCATGTTTGCGCATCTCTGCGTGCCGCTTAAACGTGACATATGTATTAAAAAACATTTAATTTTTGATATATTGCATTACATTTTCAAATCAATGGCCATAGTTTTGACCATTTGCATGGCTACTGTGTCATATACAACCTTTTATTTGGGCTGTTACAGCCCGTGTTTAAATTTTATACTTCGGTACATGGTTTGTAACCACATACAATTTTCCTACTGACATGGCACCTACATGGATGCCTTTCTGCTTGCTGAATTGGAAAATCACCTCATTTGCATGGTTTTCACCAGCAGATGAGGTGATTTGCATTCCATGGACACCTCTGTGTCTGTATGCTCGTGCACTCCCTCATCCCTGTTTCCTAGATTGCTCGACGGCCATATTCCATGTTTGGGCTACTACACTATTCCTACACGGAGATTTGCTCCATATAGGGTTTATTGAATTACTCCCTAAGTTATTTACAGCTCAGAGAAAAATGTCAATGCTGTGCAGTTGAGAGAGAGAGAGAAAAACTGACATGATAGTTTTCATGTTTACAGCCCCCTAAAACTCTATACAGTGAATACCAGTAGAAAAAACACAAACACACAGAAAACAGTGGATGAAGTAAACTAGTAATGTCTAAAAGTATGCAGGTGTGTGTTAATGAGAGTGCACCAGTATACTGTATGGGGAATTATACCAAAACTTTATGGTAATAGCAGCATGAAAAAATGTGTTTTGAATCAACTGTTTAAAATCTCTGGTGTGATACAAGAGTGTACTAAATCTAATCAAATCACTATATATATATATATATATATATATATATATATATATATATGTATATATATATATATATATATATATATATATATATATATATATACACACACACACATTCTGCACATCATTTTTTTTAATTTTTTTTTAGTATGTTTGGTACCTTTAGTACATAAAAATATTTCCTCACAAATTCCTTTACAGATTGTGTGGAAAAGAAAATTAAGGAACACCAGGATGACATGAGCACTAAAATCTCTGTGGGCCACCTAACTGCACTTTCTGTGAGTACTTGATGAGTGCCCCTGTCTTAAAAAGATGGTGAAATCTTCAGCAGGTGGTAACTGTAATACTGAAAAAGTTGTATATACGGCCAAGTGTAATGACTGCCCTGAATTTTATGTGGGTAAGATTATGAATAAACTGAAAAGGAGAATTTCAGGGTATCTTTCTGACATCAGATGTAAATGCCAAAGGAATGCCTTATCCAAACACTTATTAGAAAACCTCAAACATTCTGGTTTTAAATTTCTTATTCTGGACTGTATGGAGATGGATGAGCTTGAAGGGGATGTCAGTGGTGTTTTGTTGAAAAAAGAATTATGGTAGTAGCTGAAATTAAATGCATTCAGAAAACCAGGACTTAACTACTATTGCTTTATGAAGAGTGTGTTGAATTGGGTGTATATTAGCATGTCAACAGGACTGAATATCGAACGCCCTTACGTCGACACATATAGCATGAAATATCTAAATCTTGAACGGCCAGAACAGTGATTTTTTTCCCCAGGGAAAAAAATCGCTGGGCTGTTGTTGGGAATTTGCTGTATCCTCCACTGTAGTGCGATCTCAGAGTTGCTATATTTAAGTAGGGGGTGTGGGGGGCACAGCCCCCCCCCACTTTATTTTGTATGTCATCTTTTTTTTGTTGGCTCAGCAGTTTTTTCCCTTGGAAAAAAATCACTGTTCTGGCCATTCGAGATAATGACATTTCGTTCGATATGTGTCGATGTAAGGGTGTTCGATTTTCTGCCCTGTCGACATGCTAATATTGTTGAATTTATGTAAGCTGCCACACAATCTGTAAAGGTTTTTTTAGGGAATTTGTGAGGAAATATTTTTATGTACTAAAGGTACCAAACATAAAAAAATGATGTGCAAAATGTGTATAAATATATATGTTTAGTTACTTTAACCTCAATTCTGATTTGATTAGATTTAGTACACTCTTGCATCACACCAGAAATTTAAATGGTCAATTCAAAACACACATTTTTTCATGCCACTGTTACCGTAAAGTTTTGGTATAATTTCTGAATTGAGCATACTGGTGCACGCTCATGCACACACCTGCATGCTTTTATACATTAGTAGTTTAATTCATCTACTGCTTTCTGTATTTTTATGTGGTTTTTCTACTGATTTTCATTGTATAAACTTTTGGGGACAGTAAACACGAAAACTGTCATGATGATTTTTTTTCTCTCAACTGCAAAGCATTGACATTTTTTCTGAGCTGTAAATAATTTATTTTTATACACATTAATACATATGGATGGATGCTTATTAAATAGTATTACACAAATATATATTTATATATATAGTGTTCTAATAAGATAATGTTTATGGATAGATAGCTTTGTGTGTTTTTTTTCTTGTGTCTGTCTAGTTAGCTCTTTTTACTTATCTACCTATGTGTATGATTTTAGCTCTTGTCACAGACCTGATGAAGGCTTTATTGCATTAGTTAGCCAAAAGCGATTTTAGTTAAAAGTCAGTCTATTTGTATGTATGTTATGCTTTTCTTAATACCTGATTTTGGAATGTGGGTTGCAAATAGATAGTGTTTTCCTCAACTAGGATTTAGTTTGATCTAATCGATAGTAGTGTGTGGGGGTGGATACTTGCTGTTCTTAAATCCCATTTTATGGCCATGTTTATCTTGTTTGCCTGGAACAGGCTGGTTTACAATTAAACAATACATACATTTTCCACACCTAATTCTAAGTGTATAAAAGCGGATATGTTTAACTTTGTAAAGTATTTCTGATTTTTTGTTAACGAGGATCACTTGTCTGTGACAAATAAAGGCTTGTTGCTTTGAAACACTACATAGGTTTTATGATTCTTGGAAATTATTGTGACTGAGCTCATCAACGAAATATTAAGACTACTAATGTCTACTGCCTGGCTACTACTAGTGCTGATCTCAACAAAGGTTCACTCTGCTGGGATGCAGTGCTCCTTTGCTTCTTCTCTTACCAGAAGCAAAACATTAACACCAATCCCATGATGAGAAGCAGACCACAGCCTGTTTGGTGATCCACAGTCTTGTCCCAGATGATGCAAGGGTCTGTAGGCATGATATAGCCTTTTTCCTGGTAGATGCCTTGAATAGCAACCATACCAGTCAGGAATGTCAAGCACAGACACTCACTGCTCAACCAGAAACGGTCAGGAATCAATGCACTCTGCTCCTTCTCTCACCAGAAGCAGAATATAAGCACAAATTCCAAGCTGTCACCCATGAAGCAGTTATTAATCTTCCTAGTGATCAGCAGTCTCCAGGAAATAATGTCCCTATGTTCTTCTCTCACTAGGAGCAAAACAAAAATACTAATCCCAAGATGACTGCTGAGAGGCAGAATGTGGCTGTCCAATAATTGCTGGTCTTGCAATAGATGTTGCAGATTTTAAAGGTAAGATGGAAAAATGGCTTAATATCCTAAGCACTGCAGTGTGCACTAAGCAGTTAGATATGAAAGGGGGGTAACTTAATCTTTAGCCGTCTAAGTGGAGAGCCACTAATTTTAAAAGAACAAGATAGATTGAAAAGGGATGGACACTGTATTCTGGCTCTATGGAATACAGTGGGGTGGTCAATACATTTAAATAGTTGAAGGACTGATTTCACAAAATGATAATTTTGCACTTACAACAGCCAGTGAAAGGGGGAGGGAAATTAAATATGTGGTCAAATTATCATAAGGGGCAGGCAACTAGAAAGACAGTTGTGTTTAAGAACACAACAGCACCAGGATGGGAGGGTGGTAAAAAATTTCCATGACACTCAAAGGACACAGCTTAGGTCTCTTTCCTAGTTTTAATGTGCAATTAAAAGCAGAATATAAATAGAATGTAAAGAAAATACATCACAGTAGATGGCAATAAAGTAATACAAAACACAAGAAAGCAAAAGCAAACTAACCTTTACCTCACAAGTTGTGGCAAATTTGTGGTGAACTTTTCCAGTAAAGCTTTGAAATGTTTTATTTTACCCCTTAACTAGAATGTTTAGTTCCTAGCTCCACCCTGAGTTCACAGATAATTGACCTAATCTAACTTCTGTGTGACCCCTTAATTGACCTGTTCTAATTTCTATGTGACTTGCAAGAGAGACAGCTGTGGTCGCTTTCCTAGGTTTAATATGCAATTAAAAGCAGAAAAAATGCACTTTATGCAGCTGCTTTTACTGTATTTGTGTTTCATTCTACTTTATTACTTTATTTTGCTTTGCTGCTTGTTCTTAAAATTGTTCACTTGCATATATTCTGCTGCATTTACTAGTGCTAGTTAGTAGCCTGATTAAATTTTAACTGTTATTCTAAACCTCTTGGATTTGGTTTAAGCACTTGGGCTTCAGACCAGTTGTTTTACATTAAGAAGGTTTGTAGTCTACATTCTTGTGACAGGAGAGGTAGCTTGCATCTTTCTACATTGGGAATTGCTGGTTGAAGGCTTAGTGTGTCTGTTATTCTAAAAGTGTCTTAGTTCTGGTTTAAGAGCTTGGGCCTCAGGCCAGTTATTTTACATTAAGAAGGTTTGAGGTCTGCATTCTTGTAGGAGGAGTAGAGGGTAGCTTCTGCCCTTCTGAGCTGGGAATTGCTGGTTGAAGGCTTATTGTGCCTGCTTATTTGAACTGTTTTTTTTTCTGAAACTGGTCCACTTTGTTTACTGTATCATAGACTAGATTCAGACATACTGAATCTAGCTCTGTTTGTATAACTAGAACACTAAACCAGGCCATCTTTTGTTGGAGAGGGATCTCATGCACCCTAGTGACAGGAGTGTGCAGTTAGAACTCATTTGTTTTGAATGTTGCTGGAACAAGGCTCAGTGTTGAGCCTTTTTATTGGTTAATTTGTTTAGATCAGTTTGCTCTCATTTGCTACATAAGCAAATCCAAGTCATTGGCTGATCAGTGCAAAACTTACGCAGAATTTTTTTCACTGTATATTGCACTTTTGAACTGCATATTTTACTATATCACTGCTTATTTGAACTGTTTTTTTCTGAGATATTTGCACTTTGGTGTAGCATAGACTAGATTCAGACCTTCTGAATCTAGTTCTATTTGTATAACTTGAGCACTAAACCAGGCCATCTTTTGTTGAAGAGGGTTGCCTTGTACCATAGTGGCAGGAGTGTACAGTTAGAATTCATCTGAAGGTTGCTGGAATGAACAATGCTCAGTTTTGAGCTTTTTTATTGGTTAATTTGTTTAGATCAGTTTGTACTTATTTGTTAAATAAGCATCATGTTTGCGCATCACGCACTGCAGCCCAGTGGCTGGCTTCATTGTTAGTCATAGTTGCAAGCACATTTGCCTGCAAATTTTCCCTTAGTATTCTGCTGGTGTTCCATCGGTGAGTTCTCATGATTGACTGACAGGTGATACATTCAGCATAGCTCCTGAGGTACCAACACAGATCCTACCCACTAGTTCTTATTTTTGTCCCCTTCTCCTGTCCTTTATTTTACCTGGTCCTTCCCGTCCTCTCCGTGATGTCCTTTATGTTTCCCTGTTGCAGTCATCATCTGTGGGGTTATCCCTGCTGTGGTAGCCCTCGGCCGGCCTAAACACCAGAGTCAATGTTTTTGTGCGCCGACTGCTGTCGCTTGTAGTCTGACGTCTGATTGTCAGTACTATAAAGCAAGGCAGTCGACGTCATTACATCAGTCTTTTTTGCCGTGGAACCCATAGCAGAAGCAGTTCTCATGAATGCCGGTCGGTCGCTACCAGAAGTCGAATTTCACCTGAAAACGTCTAAAGCTAAGTACCCCATTGTGGACCCTTTTTTCTTGCTCTAACCGATGTCCGAAAAAGTTAATTGTCTCGCCTGTGGAAATCAGATCCCACACCGAGACTTTCATTCTTACTGCATCATTTGTTTAGGCCCAAACCACGACGTCCTTCGTTGCAGGTTCTGTGCCCTCTTTAATGCGAGAACCATTCGCCGTGGAGCTCTATTTGTAGACAATTATTTTTGTATTCTGTCTTTGAATTCCAATATGGCGAACGTCAGCCAACAATCCGCTGACATTCCAAAAAAACATAAAGATAGAGACAGGCCACACAAAGCTAAGCCTTCTGATGATGCCACTGCTAAACAAGTCGTCAGTTCTCCGGAATTTAGTGAGGCGCTTTCGCAGCCCCTGATGCCAAACTCACTTTCAGTGCAGGCCTCTGCCAAGACCCTTTCAGAGTCCAGTATGCCGCAGAAATCCAAATCCACTTCGTTTACCAAGCCCTTGGCTGTCTCTGCCTCGGTTGGGTCCTGAGCCGCGATGCAGGCACCGGCTTCCGAGGAGGCCATTCGCTCTACCGATTCTAGACAAAAAACATCTTCTGTTCCGACTACCGTTTCTCAGAGACCGACGAATTCTGTCAGGCCTCAAAGCCAGGCCACTCCTAGGAAATCTATTTCTAGCCACCATCTTGCTACTGCTCCCCCACCCTAAACTCAATTGCTTAAAATGGCGGAAGATCTCATCTCCCTTATCCGAGGTACTCAATCGCCCACTCCAAAAAGGAAAAGACTTCCTTCTCCGGAAATTATGACAGACCAAGAGTCTGAGGAATCTGAGTATTCTGCCTTTGTAGAGGAATAACAGCCTCTAACTGTTTGAGGATTCAGATGCTGAGGAATCCGTCCCCTTTGCCTCCCCTCCAGAGGACCTCTCCTTCAGGGAAACCCTTCACTTCCTCAGGGATCATTTTCAATGGGAATCTCAGGACTACCCACAGTCAAAGAAACAACTTAGAGAGTTTCTGGACCTGCCCCAGCACAGACCCATAACCATCTCGCCTATTCTAGAAGTGGTGGATGATGATTTCCTTGAATCCAGTTTAGCCCCTGATGCCCTGCCCCCTGCTCCAGCTAAACCTGACAGGTACTACAGAGTACTGGATTCTCACAAATACCTGTACAGGAACCCTGCTGCAGACACTGAGGTCAATACAAAGAGACCCAAAGGAGCTAAGACTAGTTCTGCCAAGAATCCTCTTCCTTCTGACAAAGACTTCAGAGCTCTGGACAGATGGGGTAAGAAAGTATACACCTCTGCAACCTTAGCTATCAGAGCACTCAATTGTCAGTTCCATATGTTAAAATATCAACAATACACTTTGGAACAATTAAAACAAAAGATTGCTACCTCTCCTGATGGTGCCAACTCTAAAGAGCTGGCAGAATTACTGCACTGTGCTGGTCAAGTGGCCAAGCACTCTTTACAATGTGGATATGACACCCTAGAAGCTTCTAGCAGGGCAGCAGTGACAGGATCTGTTGTTAGAGGACATGCATGGCTGAAGGAACAACCTCTCCCTGATCATGTCTAGTCTAAACTTATTGATGCACTCCTAGATAAGGAGCGCCTGTTTGAAGAAAAAGCAGAAGAGGTGCTTAAAAAGATGGAAGACAAAGCAACATCAATGCAGACAGTAGAAGATTTCTTTCAAGTTCAACCACCCAAATTCAGCAGGAACTTCCCCTCTAAGCACTGGACCTTCCCTGCACCCAGCAGACAGGGCCAAAGCAAGCCCCACAGGGACAGGGCATCCAGGCCTCTATCCCAGGGCCAGCAAAGAAGCAAACAATGGCCCATTTCTGCCTCTAAGGCAGGGAGTTCTAAGCCAAGCTTCTACGGTAAGCACTCACAATGTCTCTCCCTCCCCCCTCTGCCCTCCTTTCACACATCTAAAACTAGGAGGAAGGCTCACCCTCTTCAAGGACAATCGGGTCTCAGTAACCAAGGACCAATGGGTATTAAAAATAATTTCTCAGGGATACAAATTCTCCTTCAGCGAACTCCCAATTCCAAGAGGGTACCCAGACATCCCTCCAAACCAGTGGGCAGAGGCATTAAAACAGGTAAAAAACCTAATATCCCAGGAGGCAGTAGCACCTGTCCCTCTGGATCAAACAGGAAAAGGTTTTTACTCCAGACTATTCCTTGTACCCAGAAAAGAAGGCACTTGGCCCCCATCCTGGATATTTCCAAACTGAACACCTCCTTGGTGGTCCCTAGATTCAAAATGCTAACCTTGCAGCAGTTCCTGCCTATGCTCACACCAAATGCCTGTCTGGTGACACTAGACCTAAAAGACACCTATCTCCACATCCTCATCAGAGAATCGTGCAGAAAATTCCTGCACTTCAGAGCAGGAAATCAGCACTTTCAGTTCTCTGCACTGCCCTTTGGCTTATCTACTGCTCCCAGAGTATTCACCAAATGCTTGGCCCCAACTATAGCATTCTGCAGACAGAGAAATATATAGATATACCCTTACCTGGTCGACTGCCTTATTCAGGCGAACAGCAAAGAAAACTTTCTCCAGGATCTTCTCTTTGTCAAAAAACTCCTAACTTCCCTAGGGTTCACCATCAACAAGAAAAAATCAAAGCAAACCCCCACCAGGTAATTTGTTTTCCTGGGAGCTGTGCTGTACAGAGCAACCCTTATGGCCTTCCTATCCCTAGAAAAGCAGACCTTTCTGCATCTATACTTCACCCAGCTGGCTTCCAGAAGTCACCTCACTGCGAGGAAGTTCCTGCAAGCCCTGGGATACATGGCATCTTGTATCCTTCTCATCCCTCTAGCCAGACTTCACATGAGAAAGCTTCAGTGGTATTTAAAGAACCTTTGGTGTCAGCACTCACAGTCCTTGGAGACCATTCTCTCACTGATCCCTTGCATAAGGGATGAATTTCTCTGGTGGGCAGAGGCCTGTGCCATGAACAAAGGTCTTCCCTTCATCCTCTGCCCTTCCGGCCAGACTATCACCACCGATGCCTCAGACATAACTTGGGGCGCTCATCTAGCAGGCAGGTGTACCCAAGGCCTTTGGAATGCCCAGCAACTTCACTCACACATCAACCAGAAAGAAATGATGGGAAGCCCAAAATGCTCTAACTTCCTTCCAGCCCCATCTCAGGCCAGGGGCCCTCCTCATAAAAACAGACAACACCACAGTAATGTGGTACATCAGCAAGCAGGGGGGGGGGTCACAATCTTATCCCCTGTGCAGGTTAGCCATGAGTCTGTGGCTCACAGCCACCTCCATGGGGTTACACCTGATTGCCCAATACTTATCAGGGATCAACAACACACTGGCAGACTACCTAAGCAGAAGCTTACTGGATCCCCATGAATGGCAGCTCCACAGAGAAATTCTTCTTCAAATCACCCAGGAGTAGGGGAGCCCAGAGGTGGACCTCTTTGCCTCGCACCTCTACCACCAGCTGCACAAGTTTTGTACCAGGGAGTATCACCTTATAGCATGGAAGGTGGATGCCTTGACGTTCCCCTGAAGCTCCCTTTTTGTGTACGCTTACCCTCCCCTACCCCTTATTCCCAAGATTCTGATCAAAATAAGAGAGGAGAGACCAAAGGCCATCCTCATTGCTCCAGATTGGCCCAAAGAGCATTGGTACCCTTTACTACGCAGTCTGACCTCACAGCCTCCGAAGCTGCTTCCCCTAAGGTCAGACCTCTTGACCTAGGAGAGAGGGAAGGTACTGCACCCAGACCTACAGACTCAAACTTTCAGCATGGCTCACACTAAAAACTAACAAAAAGTCACTGTTAAGCAAACAGGTCCTGGACATCATCACAAAGCCAGAAGGCCCATCACAAGAAAATCTTATGCAGGAAAATGGAAAAGATTCTGCTCCTGGAAACAGAAGGCAGTTCCTTCCAACCTTCCATCCTTCTCATCCTGGATTACTTAGCAGAGTTGCTCAATAGTCGCCTCTCCTTCTCCTCTATTAAAATCCATGCCTCGGCCATCTCTGCCCATTATGATTCAGACACACTCCTCTTCTCTCATCCTTTGATTAAGCAATTCCTCAGAGAGGCTTCTAATATCAGGCCTCCCAGAAGACCTCCTACTCCACCCTGGGACCCGAATTATGTGTTAGAGAAACTAACCTTACCTCCTTTCGAACCTGCCGCTTCAACAGAATTGAAATACCTCTCCTGGAAGACTGCCTTCCTACTCGCTATTACCTCAGCCAGAAGGGTCTCAGAACTTCAAGCTGTTATGACTGTGGACCCCTTCATAATTTTCCATGCTGACAGAGTCTCCCTGAGGACTAATCCCTCCTTTATGCCCAAGATGGTATCTGATGTGACCCTTAACCAGGCCATACACCTCCTCACCTTCTTTCCCAACCCTCAAAACAAGGGGGAAAGAATTCTACACTCACTAGATATGCACAGACAACTCGGATACTATTTGGACCGCACTAAGCCATTCAGAAAAACTGAACAGCTTCTGGTAAGCTTTGCCCCAGGGGCAGAGAGGAAGCCCATCTCCAAACAAACCATTTCCAAGTGGATTTCACACTGTATCCATTTTTGCTACAGACTACTTGGGAAACCCATCCCTAAGTCGATCCATACCCACATCACTAGGGCAACCTCCACTTCCACTGCTTTTTTCAGAGGAGTACCTACCAGGGACATATTGGATGCTGCCACCTAGACCTCTGTCCATACCTTTACAAAGCATTGCCACCTACCTCTCTTTTCTAAGTCTAGGGCAGGGTTTGGCTCTGCAATCCTGCAGGGCCTCTTGACCCATACCTAGGACTCTACCTATCCTTCCACCCTTTAACTCAGCTTTGGTAATCCTCCCACAGGTGATGACTGCAACAGTGAAACATGAAGAACATAGTACAGTTGTGTACACTTAGAATACAGCAAAAATAGTGTGGTAACCAACAACAATGAATCAGAAAATGAGTTATCCAACACTAGATAGTCCAAAGAATGCCTCCGCACACCAGCAATGATACGACCTGTTGTTTATTAACTCCAAATATACGAACAACCAAAATGAATTGAAATAAAAACAAATTATAGACGTGCAAGACAATGAAATCGGATTTAGCACTTTCTTCCACCTACAATGTGGACTTCATCAGAATCAGCAAACCATTCAGCAAAGAGAAATTTATCAACTTTTTGGCGCCAAAATTTCTAAAAAAATTTTAAAGGCATACATCCTGTACCTATCACTAAAAATTGTATGTGTATACAAGAATCTTTCCAAATCTAAATTCTCTTACAACAATATATAAAAAATTGATACTGTCTAATAATAAATATAAAATAAATAAATAAAATAAGAAATAATTAATTTCATTACATACAGGCATATAATAACAATTGTGTAAACTACTAGCTCTTAACCTATATATTGTCTGGGGAATGTGTAATAAAAGCTCCTAAAAATATAATAATTGAAAAATTAAAAAATTCATGTGCCTATAGCTTAAGTAAAATGTGAACCATAATGTAATTCTCAGTCAACTTTCTACATTATACTGAGATATAAATAATACTTCAAACCATATAATTCCATAAAATGTCCACTAATATATTAAAATTCACTTGTAAAAATATATAAGTAATAAATAGACATGCTAAAAAGACTAATTAATGATCAATACTATATTTTCTTACTATCTATAACTATGATGTCGTAGTTAATAGTGGTTTAATATTAATGTATTCATTTAAACCAGGTGGTGTAGCTGCATTTGTAAGTATTTGCCATCTAACTTCCTTTTCCGCTAAAATAGCCTTTATATTTCCACCTCTATTATTCACCTTAATTTGTTCTAAAATGGCAAATTTAAACTTGTGGCTCTCATCTGTATCTGCCACATGTCTATATAATGCATTAGTACCGTCTTTTTTCTTAATAGCATAGAGGTGATCATATATGCGTTTCTTGAACTTCCGTTCTGTTTTTCCAATGTAGAAACTAGTACAGCCCATACATACAGCAATATATATAACATGATGGGTGTTGCAATTCCCACAACAAAAGTTGATACTAGTCCTATTAACATTCTCTAAATTAATAGTTTCAACTTCTAAAATCACATGGCAATAGCTACAGCTTCCACATTTATGAGTTCCTTTATATTTAGTGTTAAAACATTCTACCCTGTTGTTTCTTTCTAATACTGTCTTCATATTTGTTCCCATTTTATAAACAAATATGGATGCTTTGCCTACTATATCTTTCAATGTATTGTCCACAGTCATAACATTCCAATATTTGTTTAAAATATATTTAATATACTTAGCTTGAGGAGTATACTCTAGAATGCATGCTCTTCTATACTCTATATCACATGTCTTTTTATTAAGATTTTGGACGGGTCTACCCAAAACTGGGAAATATTTTTTACCCCATTCTCCTATAACATGTTTTTTTACTTCATCCATTAATTTTGTGGGGTATCCTTTGATGCTAAACATTCTACCAATAAAATCCATTTCATCTATCACCTCCTCATATGTAGATGTCATTCTTGCAGCTCGGATGCATTGTCCCTTAAAAATGCTTTTCTTAGTTCCATAAGGATGGTTACTACTATATTCCAAATAATTGTTTGAAAATGTGTTTTTCCTATATACACGCGACTTAAACCCATCATTATTAATAGTAACAAAAGTGTCCAAATATGCAATGCCCTCACGACTGGTATTGTGTGTAAACTTCAAAAATGAGCTAGAGGTGTTCAAATAACATGTTATAGGAGAATGGGGTAAAAAATATTTCCCAGTTTTGGGTAGACCCCTCCATGTCTCCACAGTGGTAAGAAGGGCATTTTATACTGCTCATCTTATAAGAAAGGGCATTGCCTCCAGAAAAAAAAGAGGTTACAACCCCCTTGTACTCTTTCCTTATCAGGCCAATAATAGAGTACAACGCTCCCTTTGGTATGTTCCTTTCCAAACACCTGTAGCAATTGGAGAGACCACAAGGATTCCTTACAAAGAAAATTCAGGGTCTTCAAGATCTGTCTTATGCCGACAGATTGAAATCATTGTCACTATACACTGTGTGGTACAGACTGCTCAGAGACAACCTGTGCCTTTCATACAGAGCAAGCCCTGACCCAGCTTTAATGGAAATGCTGCACATTCGCAAGTCAAATGGCACATGGGTCACTTGCGCAAAGGGCCTTAACCTGGTATGTAATATCAACAGAACTTGCTGGAGAGACAAATTTGTCTCACAGAGGATGCCCCACTTTTGGAACAAACTTCCTATTCATGTTAAACAAAGCCCCTCAGTGGCCCTGTTTAAGCGGAGTTTGGATGATTGGATGGGTAACTGGAAATTGACTCCAGGGGTTCCACCTGTGTCCGTCTTGGACAGGGGCAATAAGTGTTGATTTTAGTGTCTGCTTGAACCAGACACCTTTGGGAACATACGTTGAACTTGGCTAGGCTTGTAAGGGCCCTGAGACCATTAGCCTAGTAACCTCCTATGATCCTATGACAAGTAAAACACAGTGTAAAGAAAACAAATCACAGTATACAAAATAGAAGAAGGCAATAAAGTAATGCAAAATACAAGAAAGCAAAAGCAAACTAACCTTTTCCTCACAGCAAGTTTGGCAGAGTCCAAGTGAACTTTTCAAGTAAAGCCTGCCTTCTGAACAGGCAACTTCCTGTATTTTGCATCAGAGTCCCAGGTCCTCTGGTTTGGAAGGTGGATGCCTCTCTTTTTCTTGGAAGCGAAAGTTTATGCCTTTCCTCCCCTTCCCTCATTCCAAAGGTTCTGTTCAAAATACAACAGGATGCTCCCAAAATCTTGCTGGTGACCCCCTTTTGGTCGAGACAGCATTGATTCCCTCTTGTTCTGCATTTAGCCAAGGGCAATCATCACAGGTTACCTTGCAGGGTGGACCTACACACACAAGACAATAGATCTCTCATCCATCCATACCTGTCCACTCTTCAGCTGATACTGTGGGTGATAGGATTTTGATTCTACTGACACCTTTGTTTTGAAGATGTGCTTAGGGTCCTGCAGGAGGCCAGGAATCCCAGTACTAGGCAATCCTACTTATCCAACTGGAAGAGGTTTTCTGTTTGATCTCTTTCTTGTAAACTGGACCACTTTCTATGGACGTTCGTTTCATTGTCTCTTATCTGTGCAAACTGCTCAATGCTGGGTTGGCTTATTCTTCTGTTAAGGCCCGCTTTGTCAGCTATCCCTGCTTGTCTCCCTTTTTCACTTCCTTTAGCTTCTAGATTTGAAGCTATACAATTTCTGAAAGTCGTCCTTCATATTAGGCCTTCCAGGAAGCCTGTTATTTCTCCTTTCTGGGATTTTAATTTTGTTTTAGAAAAATTGCCCCAGGCTCTTTTTGAGCCTGCAGCTTCAGCTTCCTTGCACCATTGCTCTTGGAAGACTGTACTTTTGTTAGCTGTTACTTCTGCCAGATGGGTGTCTGAGCTTCAAGTTCTTATGGCTTGTCTTTCTTTTTTGGTAATTCATAAGGACGGGATGTCCCTTTGTACTAATCCTTCTTTTATGCCCAAAGTGTTGAATGAGTTGTCCCTTAATCAGCCTATTCATTTGCCCACTTTTTTCCCCTTCTCCATAACCTGCCAGTGAGAAGATGCGTGCACACATTGGGTGTGCATAGACAACTCAGATTTGGATAAGACTAAGACTTTTCATAAATCTGATCAGATCTTTGTTTCCTTTCATCCTAGGTCTTTAGGATTGGCTATGTCCATGTAAACAATTTCTTCAGGGATTTCTAAAGCCATTTCTTTTTATTCCTTTCATGGTAAGAGCCTTCCTTCATCTGTTAAGGCTCATTCTATTAGAGCTGTGGCTTCTTCTGGTGCTTTTTTCAGGGATTTGGATACTAACTCTGTTCTTGAGCCAGCTACCTGGACTATTGTGCATACATTTACCAAGCATTACAAGTTGGATGCAGTTTCCAGAGCTAGAGTTGGTTTCACTAGGGCCATCCTTCATGGTTTCTTAGAGAGCTCTGCTGGTTCTTACTCCTCCCTCTCTTCTTCCTGAGCTTTGGCACTCTCCCTACTGTAGTGAATACTGCAGCAGTGAAATGGAAGGACATAGTACAGTTGTGCAAAATCTTACCATAATGGTAGATGTCATTCTCTTCACTGTTGCAGTATTCATTTACTCCATCCTTCCTCCCACCTAGTCTATTTCTCTTCTGGGTGTACTGATTACCTCTCTACTCCTTGCACAGGTGTTCCTACTGGAGTTCTTACTTCTGAGGATGGTATGTCTGGATGTCACCTTTATCCTCTATGCTATGCGAGGAGCATACGTGTGACGTATGGTGTACCATAAAGCAACCTATAGGCTTTGGTATACCGGTTGGACCTCAGGCTGCCCTTGGCAGGGCTATCCCTATTGTAATGAATACTGGAACAGTGAAGAGAAGGTTATCTACCTTTATGGTAAGATTTTACACAACTGTACTTTGGCATATATATATATATATATATATATATATATATATATATATATATCTATGACAAATACATGCTTTCATTACTTATGTATTTCATTTGTTAGTGCTTAGCTGTGGTATACTTGGAAAGACTGAAAATTTGCATTTTCTTTTACCTAGACACCAGATTGTTGGCACAACCATCAGTGAGGAAGTTTGGACATGCGTCTGCAATTGAATCTGAACCTCTTTGTGATTCTGAGAATCACATTGGATTTCCAACTGTAGCTATTTTGTATTCTACTGTTGTAGTAACTTGTACTTATTAGTCACTATTGCAAAGCATTTCAGTAAGATTTTGAGACAGCAAGGGATTTTCTCCAAACCGAACTAATGGTGGCAACCATACCAGCATTTTCTGACTTAGTTGAAGACGAGATTGTCTTGTGGTTCCTGGTGGGTCTATATTATGTTATCAAACGTTAATTTGTTCGAAAACATAAATATATATCGATCAGAAAATGTCGAAGTGCGATGATAGTGAAATCTGAAAATGCCAAAATCTACAAGGTCGAATTTCCATAGTTGGCCCACTTCACATCCCGTGTCTTTGTTGAAGTAAGTGCTTATGAGTGACATCACACATTATTTTCATATACCTAACCAGTGTTTCAATAGCGTGTGAATGGAACAATTGAAAATGCGTATTAAATAATGAATGTATGTCTGTAACACACTATGGGCAGGATTCACGAAGCCTCCGTGTAAGAGTTACAATTCTTACACGGAGGCTGCAGTTAAACGGTGTGACGTCAGCATGTCATGCATATTCATGAGGGCATGCTGACTCACACCCAAGGCTAACACGGTCCGTGTAAGAAAGTAGGGGGCGTGTCCGTAGGGTGAGTCCTGCAAATGGACACGCCCCCAGAAGAGTAACAGTCGCGAAAGTAAACCCCCATGACAGTGTCCGCAAAAATGTCAATAAACACAACACATGCCCCCACAGACTATAAACATAAAATGTAAAAATGAACATGTTATATTTTTTTATAATTTTTAAAGATGTTTGCCCGTGATTGCGCTCGTTTGCACGGGCGTGCCCTTCGCTTAGCCACAGTTAGCAGTCAGTGGAAAAGCATATAAGATCTAAATATGCAAAGTAAGCCAAGAAGCAATAGCGTAGCGGTAGAGACGTCGGCTGAAGAGGAGGCAGTCATGGTTCGAGCCCCCACAACATCAATTTTTATTTTTAGTGAAATAAGCACGAAACAATTCCCTGACATATATGTACATATATAAAATTATTTTTATGTAAAATGTAATGAAATGGGCCATGTATTATGAAGAAATGTGTGATAATAAAAAAAAAAAAAAAACAAATGTCAGAAGTGCCTATAGCTGAGCTACACTCTAACAAGCTGAGTATATCTGCCCGTAGGTGAGCAGTGGTTTAACAGGTGTAAAATGAGTGCCCGGGGTTGAGCAGCGTTTTAACACGCTGAAACTGTGTGCCCGTAGCTGAGAGTAATATGCGTGCTGACAGCCAAATGACGCGTAAACCAGCGTAACCTGTTTGCGCAGAGCTGCGCACCGTGCCAACAAGCTAACCGGCGGGCAACGTTGAGCAAGCTGTATCAAAACTGCCTTTACACAGACACACCTCCTAGCCTGTGTAGACAGTCATAAAATAAAAAAGCAATGGCCAGGCTCGAACTCAGGATACCATGCACCATAGTCAAAGTACTGAACCACTAAGCCATGACAGTTGCTCTTAGAAATGCAGTAATAGCATATATATAGGAATGAATGGAAAGAGAAGCATGACAAAGCAGGTTTTGTGAAGCTGATACATTTCCAAAATGGCCAATCACAGATAAGTGCGGGAAAAACGGCATATATAAGCCCCATAGGCGGGAATACACAGCATAACTGATTGTGGAACCGATTTGCAGTCAGGATGGCAGGTGTAGGAGAGGGTAGTTGCTTCCAAGCACAGAGGTGGGGCATTGAGGAGTCCAAATATATGGTTTGGCTCCTCGTCCATGATCATGAGGCCCAACTCATGCAGGGCCAGGTCCTGTGGGGAGCATACAAGGCTGAGGCGTGGGACCGGTTGGCACATGATCTCACCAGTGCCACAGGAATACCAAGGACTGGTGAACAGGTCCGTCACCACCATGCGGACCTGAAGAGACGGAAGCAGGACCAACTGAACCGTTGGATCCAGGAGGTCCGGCAAATGCCCAACGCCCCACTACTGAGTAAGTTACATGTAATTATTTATGAAGAAAGTTAACCTAGCTGATATTATGGAGATGTGTATTCCAATATTACTTCATTTATATTACAGCTGCAGGTGTCCGTTCTGGGAATCGTCGAGCCTATGCCGATAGGCTTGTGCGGTTGCGCCACCAGGCAGGTTAGTAATTCTCTCCCTGTAACTGTTAAAAAATACAAGTATGACAGCTTGCAAAAGAGTGCAGTGTAGTCACCTATTAATATAAAGTGCAAGTAACAGTGTAAGAGAGATTCTGCAAGTACTGTGAGATTACATAAGTGTGATGCAGCCTGTAATCCAAAAATAAAAATGAAACAAGTCTGAAATAAAGATGTTCCACCTGTAATATAATAGTACATAACCTGCAGCAGGCTGTAAATTACAGCTACACAAACTGAGTAAAACACATGTGTGAAATATATCCCCGTTTAAATTCTGAAACATGACACAAGTGAGACTGTTGGAAAGGATTGTTGTAACCAAGTAAAACATGTCAATAAAGCCTAAAATTAAGTACCATCCTGAATTGAAAAAATAAAACAAGTGAGAGTGTGAGAAAGAGGTATGAATCCACCAATAAAGTAATAACTCCTGAATAAAGTATACTGCAGTCAGTACAGAATGAAATGAATGTGACAGGCACAACCAAACAGCAAAATGTGTGGAATAAAGTACTGAAGCTGGAATGTGTGTCCCACAATTTGGATATGGTGCTGTAAGTTTGCAATATGCAGATAGTATGGTTGTATGAAATACCAAACATCCACAGTTGTCCAGAGTCATATAAAGCAAATGTAGCAGGATGCTGTAGCTGAACAGAGCCAGATATGACTGTGTATGAATAAAAATGCAATGTATATTAATGTTGCAGTAACATTCCCATCACCAACATGCATAAGTTTACACATAGGAAACTGTAGTCAGACCTGTAGTATGTATATATCTGCAGCTAGTAGAAATGTACAGCATATGTATAGGTATTTGAAGTTGCTAATGAAATATTTCTTCACCCTACCCTATAACCACAAATAATCCATTCCACATGAAATGGGTATGTGTCTTTACAATTAACTCCCCTGGACATTTGTCCTGTTGGTTCATACATATTTGCATGTACGCTGATGCATGTGCCCTGTTCATACATCCAAACTTGATGGCCTGTTGCCATCAATCAACCCTGCATGTTGTTGGATTGTGTATTGTTGTTCAAATTATGCATGTGTTGTGCTTGCTGTTCAATGGCTTAAATTTATGGGTGTTTGGTTAATGGGAATACTAATGCATGCTGTTACAACTAATTGTGAATGGTATTGTACATTACTAACCCAAACTGTCATAAAATAATGCAAAACATAGGACGACAGGGAAGGCGGGTTCCAGCGGACCCACCTCTCCCACCTCAGCTGGCGAGTGCACCTGGCAGTAGTGCCCAGGCCGGACCCTCCTCCGGTGGCCCTGTGCCACCTGCGGGTGGAAACGCAGCAGGGGATGGGGCTCGTCCCCCCCTCTGCAAGCATGGCCGGAGGAGAACATCCACTTACCCTCCGTAGTGTCCGGACTGTGGTGCGTAGGGAGATCAGGCATGCTGTGCTTGGGCCCCTACGCCAGCTTGAGGCATGGGTGGCACAACTCATGGGTGTGCCTGTTGCCCATCCTACACAGCCCCCAGCACAGCCCCGTCCTGGGCAGTGAAGGCAGAGTGGCAACTGCCCATGGGTGGGGATCTCAGTTCCACTGTTGCCATCTGTGGGCTCATGGGCTCGAGATATCCAAACATCCGTCCCCGTCAATTGTGTATCCCCCCACGTGTCATACACCACCCCTGTATACGTCTTGTTTGTCTTGTCTGTTAACCTCTCCTACCTACCTCCCCGGCTATACCAACTTCCTGTACCTGACATACCACTCTCACCTGAAAAAAAAGGGCACTCTGTACCCACAAAAAAATTACGCCCCATACATAGCTGCCCATTTTGCACACATGTCTGCTGGACATGTAAACTGGCAATTACAATTGGCTGTACAACAAATATTGTTGTCCTCACACCTCTTTCAGGGATGGAAGGTTTCAAATTTCACACCAAATTACAAACATATGCACAGCTGTTGCTGATGAAGAAATGGGCAGCTATGGGCCTTTTCTACATCCCTCCTGCAAAACCCGAGCTTGTTTTCCTACTGTCCTACCCTCTTTGTGCCCCCTTTTTTACCACTTTCCTATCTCCCCATTTTCTTTTCTTTAAAAGAAAATAGCGCGGGTGTGCGCGAGAGTAAGCACTTTTAAGCAGTAGTAAGCAGGAGTGCACTTCTGTGCGCTTAGCTAAGCATGTGTGCGCGAAGCTAAGTGGCAGTGCGCATGCGTGAGCTCCACGCAAACCAGCACTAACCCGCTTACAACTGCTTAAAAGTGCCTTAGTCACTCTGAATGACCAGGCCTGTAGTTTGCTCAACAGCAAAATAAAATACCTCTGTCAGTCTCGAACCCAGGACCTTGGAAACACTAGTCTGCATGACTTACCACTAAGCCATGACTGCTATAGAAGAACATTGTGCTGAAAGAAATATATCATGAAATAGTAGGAATAAAGGGAATATAGCATGTCTAGTACACATAGCATGTCATGTATATTTACTGTCAAATCTAGTGGATTTGTAAAATAGTACTGTGCGAAGAGAAACAGCCATGCTAGTTGGTAGCTAGTAGGTAATAATGTCACAGTAGTATCTGGCAAGCCACACACATACTCCGAGCAGGATAAACACTGCCATAGTTGAATAGTTAAGAGCCCAGACATAGCAACTGTGACTGAGTTGCAGGGATGTCCCTGATGTGAAAACAAATGTCAACTGTGCCCCACTGACACCCTGTGAAATGTACTAACAGTAGGCAGAAAGGTGTTACAACACATGCAATGGTAACTATGAATTACTGAAAGTATGCACCACTTGCACGTCACAAATGGTGTAGTAATACATATGCTCGAAATAACCCACAGTCACAACTGCAGAATATCAGAATATTTCATTGGAGTATCCCACTGATATGTACCATTCCATGAGGCTGATAAAAGATGCACCTGAGTGTATCTGAGGCCTGCTCAGCAGCATGATCAAATACCCTTGTAAGTGTGAAGGCCCACACCATGGCCAGACCACACTGCATGCAGTAACACCCTACCACAACAAACACATAGGGAATTGCTGACCAAACAGATATAGCAAGCATTACAAGCTGTGAATGTAAATGGAAAATATGAAAGCCATAGCAACACATTACAGGAAAGACACCTAGCAGGCATACAAGGAGTGAATGTAAAGGGCAAATATTGAAGCCATAGCAACAGATTGCAAGAGCCACTGCTATATACCAGTTACACCACAATTCCCACAGGAAAGCACACACACCCATATACACAGTATTACTAGTCGTAGGTGTCAGTTTACATACACACGGAGAAGAGGAAACTGGAGGAAGGAATACTCAGCTTACAGTACAACATGCATTGCAGTGTCTACAACACAGCCTGAAATATGAGAGACATACCAACCCTTACACTCACAGAACAGTGCCCACAGCAAACCAGCACGGTCCACACCCTGATAATCTGAAAGGGCTACACCTACCTAACAAACCTTTTGATAGCACTGTCCTGAAATCACAGTGAGAACTGCAATCACTACACAACAGGCTGCATGCAATTAGTAAATGCTGGCTAACAATTGGTGCAGAGGCCATCACATGGACATGTGCAGATACCTACAAAAGCATCCTGTACTCCCAGTCCACACATGCAATACTTTCATTGCACCCTCTGGAGGTAGAGACAGAGAGAGAGAGAGAGAGAAAGAGAAAGAAAGAAAGAAAAAAAAAGTAACAAAACAAACAAGTTGACAGCAGGCCAAGTAACTGAAAGCCTACGCAAACAGCTGCAACAAACACAGGTAATATAAAGTACTAATATAATAGTCTACATACTGTGAACCCTCCATATGTGTTATTGGTCTGTATCTATGTATATGAAGGTGTGCATAGGGCCGGGGACATACTGCAACTGTCACTGAAGGCTGTACATACATATGTATGTGAAGGTAGCTATGTGCACATAGCAATGTAGGTTGTAGTGCAATGCACAATGTAGGTTGTACAGTAATGGATGTTCATCAGTACGTTACTGTGTGTATACATATGTGGAACTAAAAAGGAGTATATATATATATATCTATCAAGTGTATACGTATGTATATCGAGATATGTTTGTATATATATATATATATATATATATATATATATATATATAAAATATGCATATATGTATACATAGAGAGGGATGTAGAAATACATAGACATATATAGTTTCACAGTGTCATAGTTTAGTACTAGGCTATCTGCATACAGTGTACAGAATAGATTTAGAAAACTGTGCCTCTGTCTAGTAGTGACACAGTGAAGACCCCCTTACATAATAGAATTAGTTTACTGTGCCTCTGTCTAGTAGTGACACAGAGATGACCCCTGGGGTAAACCTATGATCTCCCATCCACTCGTCAATAATTCACATGAAGAGAGTCAGTGAGGGACTCTGCCTAACATGAACTGGGATTCTGTTCCAGAGTATGGGAAGCCTCTGAGATATGAATCTGTCCCTCCAGCATGTCCTATTCATATTTGTGCTGAGGTTTAAATCTTTAGCTCTGTTCTGATGGATTAGGATTTTATGAGGTGGAACATGTCCATCAATTCCTAATTGGACATGGCCTTGTACGTCAGGCACAGATCACCTCTAAGTAGGCGGTATGCTACGGAATAGAGCTAGAGTTTCTTTAGTCTGGCAGCATATGACATTTGTTGGAGACCCTTGATCCTCTTGGTGAGGTACTTATGGGGTCTCCCTAGCTGTTGCAAGTGCCAGGTGAGGTACATACCAAATGGGGCATAGTACACATTCATGGGCCTGATAAGGGAGGAGTATAGGGGTACAATGACCTCCTTTGATCTGGATGTGAATCCCTTCATGATAAGGTGGGCAAGGTAGGAAGTCTTTCCAACCACTTTGGCAACGTGGGTGTCAAATGAGAGGTCAGTATCGATTTGTGTCCCTAGGTCTCTGATTACTTTGTCTGTACTCAGTGGGTTACTGTCTATGTGATAATATGTGGGCACTTTGTTTTTCCTAAAGGGGATGACTATACATTATTTGGCATTCAGTTTAAGGCCATGACTCCGGCACCAGTTGTCCGTTTCAGTGAGGCCTTTCTGTAGGATGTATGTGTCAGCTGGTGTATCGACTATGGCGCCTAGTATGCAGTCATCTTTGAACTTTGTCAGCCACTACCCTCCCATGTTTGCTTCCACATCTGAGAAATAAATGCCGAACATGAGGGGTCCCAGGACAGAGCCCTGTGGGACACCACTTGTGACTGGCTCTGAGTCTGACATGGCACCAGCGATTTTGACTTTATGGGTTCTATCCTGTAGCCGGTTTGCAACCCATCTTGTGACATATGGATTTACATTTAAGCTGTTGAGCTTGTCTATGATGCCAGAGTGGGGTATTGTGTCGAAAGCTTAAGCCAAGTCCAGGTAGGCTGTATGGACTGCTGTGCCCTCGTCAATGGCTCTAGTGACTGTTTTGAAAAGGTCAACCAGGTTCAAAAGGCAGGATCTGCCCTTTACAAAGCCGAACTGGGTGGGATCAAGTGTCTGTAAGTCCTGAATGTCTCTGTGTATGAGTTCCATAATGAGTCTTTCCATAGCTTTGCAGACCAGGCTGGTTAAGCTTATGGGGCGGTAGTTATCAGTGTCTGTAGAGGTGCCTCCTTTGTGGAGTGGGACTACTGTTGCTGTATGCCAGTGTTCAGGTACATATCCTGTAGTAAGGCTATGGTTAAATAGCATTTTATGTGCAGGTTTAGCTCCTCTTGGAGTTCATGTAGCACGCAACCCGGGATACCGTCGGGTCCCATTGATGCTGTGTTTATAGCTTTGCTGAGGGCGGTTCTCAGCTGGACATCTGAGATGACAGGGAGGTTACATTCAGCTGGGATAAGTAATTCTTCTTTTGGGGGTGAGGGAGGGGAGAAATTTGCACTGAACCTGTCTGCCAGAATGTTGGCAATATCTGTGTGTTCAGTGTAGTTTTTGTCATTGTGAACTAACTCTGAACATATCTGAGGGTTTCCGCCCAGGTTTCTAACATAGCAGAAGAAGGCCTTGTGGTTATCTTTAGTGTCCATAGCAATTTTCCTCTCAAAGTTGGCCATGCCTTCTCTTTATGGGATTTTGCTCTGTCGTGCAGTAGCTTCCTTCTTTTGTTATACAATTTGTTCATGGCTGGGGTCCACCAGACAGGACGCCTGCCCTTGGTGGAGAGGGTCTTGGTTTTATTTGGGATTGCATGATCCAGGCATTCTTGGAGATGTCCGTAGAAAGCATTTGTGAAGGATTCTGCATTGTGGGATGTGGTTTCCACTGGCCCAGTGGGCTTAAAGGATACCAACTCAGTTTTAAGAAGTGTAAAGTCGGCTTTTGAGAGGTTTCTCACTGTAGTCTTTTGTGTTGTGGGTGGAGGTGGGATATGTATATCCAGGGTGATTAGTTTGTGGTCAGATGTGACTAGTGAGGGGTATACTTACGGTGTGTAGCACATTGTCCCCATGTTTGTGATGATCAGGTCTAGTATATTATCTCCCCCTGTGGGAGAGGTGACTAGCTGTTCCATTGCATTTGAATTTATGAATTCCAGGAACCTTTGGGCTAGGGTGTTTGGGCTAGAATAATGCACCCAGTCTATGTTAGGGTAGTTGAAGTCTCCCAATATGATGGTTTTTGGTGGGACATTCATATCCTCCAATGTCTTCAGGAAGGCTGAATGGGGTTCCTGAGATTGGGAGGGTGGTCCGTAACATGCTACCAGTTGTATAGCAGTTTTGCCTACGGTTAGTTGCACCTGGATGGTCTCTGATGCTTCATGTGTTGCCACTAACCTGGAGGTGTGGGTGTCCTTGATGAATATGGACACTCCCCCTCCCTTTTTGTTTTGGCCCGAGTTTTGGGGCCAAAAAGCATGATACGTGGTATAGCCTGGTACCGCTGGTGTGCTCTCAAGAGCCTTGAACCAGGTTTCAGTTACTGCACAGACATCGAGATTGATAGAATATGTACGTACAGATATATGTAATACACACATACATATATAGATATATGTAGATACATATACATATACAGACAGATCTGACTGTCAACAGATGTCTGTATATGACTATCTCTCTCTCTCTGTCCCACCCCCTCTCACTCTGCCTCTCTCTCTCTCTCCCCACATCTATATGTATATATCTATATATATATATATATATATATATATATATATATATATATATATATATATATATATATATATATATATATACACACATATATATATATATATATATATATATATATATATATATATATATATCTATATACTGAGTGAGGCACATGTGTGCAGATGTATTGCAACAGGTGCCTGGTGACAAAGGCATGGAGTGAACACCAGTGTGGATACTGGAGTACCATACCCCATTCCAAAACACTGACACCAGTAACCACCACATATGTGCATGCCTGCCCACCATTGCATGTGTCAGGGGGGAACAGGGGCAACAAGTGTACAATAGGCTCCCCATTGATATACACAGTGGCACACTAGTCCTGTAATACCTGTACATGGAATGTGTCAGCAGACATGGTGTGTCAGCTATGGACATGTAGGTCACTGTACCCTTCTACACCCCACAATGTCCTACACGGTATGTACCTCCCATGACAGCTACAGATATGGAGAAGGACACAGACATACATAAGTAACTGTGTCAATGCACTCAAACTCATTACCTATGCAGAGTGACTGACAAGACCACAGAGCGCACCCAGACTACCTACATAGAGGTTACCACTGCTGGATATACATAGTTAGGTCACACCCATGACAGTTGTCCAACAACCATGGTAACACCTCCAACATCCACAACCCAAATTACCTATGTCTGTCATCCTTGTCACCGCAGTATAGAGCACATGGCGGATGTACAGGTCCCTACCCACAGACAAGACATACCCTGGAGTAAACCACACAGAATTAAGAAGCAAGGCTCCCCATGAGTAGATGTCAGACATACCCCTGCTGAATGTTATGCAGATAGGTAATATGCCATATGAGTCACCCTGTGTAACTGTTTGACAGGAGCAGGTACGATCACATCACATGTGTTCACAAGGGGCAGGGTAGCATAACAGTATGCTGCTGTAGGCCCAGGGCCAATAGCATACTACCTACCTAAGACACAATGCACGCCCATGAACCCATTGCAAACCAAATATGTGAGGTGGAATGAGTGTGCCAGTGACTGGGTGCATGTTATGTACTGGTGTGATTGCTCACCATGACTGTCTGTCTGTCATGGTAGTGTGTGTCCTTGGTGTGAGGCCAGAGACAGATGTGTGAGGTATTGCGATCAACACATACTACATTGCCATATGTTGTGCTGTGTTACCCTGTATGTGACTGTGGTGTAGGTAGGGTTATGGCAAGTAAGAGTAGTGTGCATTACCAGTGAAATATGTAATGTGAATTGCATGCAGTGCATGGGTTGATAATATTCCCCATACAGTACCTTGATACAAACCCCCAGTGTGAGGTTGTGCATTGGACCTGAACCAGTGTGCTGACTGCTGGAGTATACTAGTCTGTCGTATGGAGTGTGCCAGGTACTGTTGCACATTTGTCGGCTGAGCACTGATATCTGGTCATTTACATGTATATCCCCCAATAGACAGACAGATGCTGTATATTGGGATTAAGTTATATCACTACAGTCGAGTATTATGTATGACATAGTTTGCTGACATATTTTCCTTCTCCTTTTCAGGGCTATGGTTCACCAGCGAAACCCTGTGTACTACGCTGCGGAGGAGGAAGAGATACACCAGAGCCTGGTGCAGGATTTCGCAAATTTTCCCGCACCAGCCAGAACCAGCAGGAGAGGGCTGCACTGTGGCAAGACCTGGTCCATCGGGTAAATGACATAGGCATACATAACCGGACATATGAGCAGGTACGCCATCACTGCAGTGATTTAATTAGAAATGTCCGTCAGCATGCATCGGATATCCACAGGCAACAGCTTGCCACAGGTGGTGGGGTGGCTAGACATCCCCCCCCCTCACCAGACTGGAGGGACTACTCCTAAGTGTTGTGGCTCCAGCCCAACAGCAACAGCAGCAGCATACATGCGTAATGATGGAGGCTGGAGCCACCCAGCAGCAGGACACTGAGCGTGCAGGTAACATGCCATGTGTATAGTTGACTGTTCTGTACACTGTTAGTTTATGCATGTGTGAGGTGTGTCTTCGGTTTGTAGCTGTAATCTTGGTAATTATTGTGCAAGAGTGATATTCACAATATCAGCAGTAGACCTGTGGAAGCCAACTGTTGCACTACTGAACTGTATCATACTCACAGTATCAATGGCACAGTTGTGCCCACTGACAATAAATGTGTCATTTCTGCAGGTCCCTCTGGTGTAACAGCAAGGCAGCCTATCCATGCTGGTGAGTGTGTAATAACAATACCTTCAATACTCTTGATACTAATAGTAATAATAGGCTGAAGTAGTAGTGCTATGTGTTTGATTGCAGGGGTGTTTGTGTCTGTGTGTTGATATCTCATATACTGAGGAGTGTGCATGTGTGCATGTGTCCTGTGTGCATGTGTGCATGTGCCCTGTGTGCATGTGTGTATCAGTGGTGACATTGTGTACACATTGTAAACTGTGTTTCCTGTCTTACTCCCACAGGTTCTGGTGCTGCTCTGGTGTTGTGCAGCAGGGAACCTGAATCAGCTGCCATGGATAGTGATAATGATGATACCTGTGTAATGGCACAGGGAGGTGTGCCAGGGTCCGTCATTGGTCAGCCAATTGACAGTACACAGCTGTCGACCCCATCAATGCGCACAGTCATCCTGCCAATACATCCTTTGTCACCAATGTCCCTAGGTGATGGACAGGATGCAGTGGGCATTGACCAGGGTAATGTGGTATCGGTGGCACATGCATCCCCACACGGCAGCCATGGCCAGGGTCCTGACATGGTACCACACAGGCAGACGTCCAGGGGTTCTCGTGGGAGCATCCGTGGGTGTACCGCCCCTGTCAGACGTGCCCACAGAGGTCTTTCAACCTCAGCTATGTTTCAGGCTGTAATGCAGGCACAGTCACATATGGAACGGTACACCAGACAGGGTCTGAGGGAGCTGAGAGCATGTCGCACAGCTATGAATGACAGTATGCGTGATGTTGCAGCTGCCATCCGTAACTTCACCGAGGTCATTGACAGACGTTGGGGGGACACATTAGATCTGTTCCACAACTACATGTCCATGAGCCAGGGCAATGGTGGACGGTTCAGGCATCGACGTGGCCGTATGCCAGCAACAGCAGCAGCTGAAAGCCGTCGCAGATGACAACAGGCCCGCGGCTGCTCCCATAGTGCCAGCAGCAGCCCCAGCAATGCTGGGTCTGTGCTGTCATCAGACCGCCCCAGGAGACCACGTGCACATGGCTCTGGACAGTCCCAACAGGGACCTGTCTCCAGTCACCAACCTCCTGCTTCTGATGACAGTACCCAGTCTGGCTTAGTACCTGATACGGTCCGTAGCACCCCTGCCAGGCACAGGTACCGTGCCCATGGCCAGAGACAGTGATCTGTATGACCTGGCAGGTACAGTCTGTGGCTGTCCACAAACACCTGTATATGGCAGCCATGAGGTGGAACTGTGTGCATGCATACACACATGCAAATTGATAATACCTAGGTTCACCGCATACACGCACACACTGCATCAACATTGCCCCATCTTGTACTGCTGTCCCTCACCAACACACACACACAGACATGTCAATTGGTTGTATTAGTGGCAGACTCAGGCATACCAAGTACACACCCTGTGCATATGATGAAACTGTGCCACCTCCTGCAATCTGTAACATCGGTGCAGGAACAGGTTAACATGGTGCTGATGCACAGGGTGGCTACATAGAAGTGTAGTAATAGTATCATGTTGTCAACAGTACAGTGTAATGATATCATTGTGGGTATATCCCAGCATGTCTGATGCAGTTGCAGTATGAATGTCATTGTATTGTTTTGT
This sequence comes from Protopterus annectens, assembly GCF_019279795.1. NCBI lineage: Eukaryota > Metazoa > Chordata > Ceratodontiformes > Protopteridae > Protopterus > Protopterus annectens. The sequence goes on from NC_056750.1 coordinate 238,325,101, forward strand.
ACACCCATAGTAATTACCATAGTGTACTGTCTGCACATCTTTGCATACTGGTGGTGAGGCTGTCAGCAGATGGCTACCTACATAGGTAGCACAGGGGATACGAAAATGTACATATTGATACTCAATGATGGTCATGTCAACTGCAAGTTTCATGCTGTCCACACTCGACTCTGCAATGAGGATGTTTGAGGATGTTGATATCTGTGCAGTAATACACAACAGGTTCAAGACTCACAAGAGCACACTAGCACTACAAGGTCACACCTCATACCATGCATGACAGCCCCAAAACACAGAACTAACTATGACAGGAGGGAGAGTCTCCATACATGCCAAGGATACTGTGGTGCCAGGACAGGTAACATACATTCTACTAAGTCTGGAACTGCTGAGTGAGGGCTCAGTGTCTGTTATTCGAAATATGTACTATGACAGGTATGAGCACTTGGGTTTCAGGCCAGTTATTCTACATTACGAAGGTACATGGTCTGTACACTTGTGGGGGGTGGGGCTGGACCCAGCCCGTCTGACCTGTGAATGTCTGGGTACAGGCTTATAGTGCCTGCATATATGCACTGTTACCTACTGGAAGTCGTACACCTTGTTTGTTGTAGCATAGTCTAGATCCAGGCCTGCTGACTGTAGCTTTGTTTGTATGCATGTTTGCTTGTTATGTCCCTGAAACACTGATTCCACCTGCAATGCAGATTTACAGCGCCTCTGTGGATCCCTAGTGACATCTGTATTGTTTACTGTACTGATGTCCATGTCTCACTTGACAGAACGTCACTGTTTGTCCTGTTTGCATGTAAGTTGCCTGTAACACATTGCATATGACTTACCTCGCATTTGCTCAAGACAGCATTTATATATGCCAGCACTAACAAATCAGGAGCACTACACCCTCACATACTCACCTTGAGTACCTTGTTCCCCATTGGCCCTATGTGTCGTTAATTATTATGAGATTCACAATGCTATGGTAGCATGTGCAAAGGTCACTTGTCAATCTACTCTCTGGTCCAGTTGGTGAATCTGTGAGTCATGTGGCAATGTTACAGCTGCCTCATGTACACAGACAACCCTCTTCCCTTCCCATAAACTTACAACACATGTGAGAGATGCAACCACATAGCCAAACTGGGGGCTAAGCTCTCTTAACTCAGTACTGGCATACCCTGTCAGGTGGAGTGGGATACTACAGTGAATACAATACCAGTCTCACATAGACCTGCCATGACAGCAATCCAAACACAGAAACACACAGGTACATTCTTGGACTCTCAGAATAGCATCCTGCCTGAGCAGCTGACACCTGCAAAGCAGACACACAAGCAAACTATACGCCAGAGCAGAGCACATGCAACACATAACCTGTGTGCCAAACAGTCACAGCCCATACGGCTTAACAACACACCTGCTGCAGTTGTAATAGGTACCTCTATCGTCAGGTACACTGAGGTCCTGCTCACCAGGCTGCACAAGGTGAAGGTCACAGTGAGATGCCCGTCGGGCACTATGATCCACCACATAACACAAGCATACAGGTCACTCCAAGGCATGTACAAATATGACTCAGTCATTGTCTGTGCCAGTGTGTATGACCTGTGACGCACCTCCCTGGACTACATGTTAGGGGACATAGAGGGGCTCTCTGAGCATGTGGCACAGTCTGGTATGACCCTGACCTTGAGTAGCATCTTATCCTCACCAAGAATGCTGCCACAATATGTAGACAGGATGATTAGTTTCTACAATTACCGTATGTTTCGGTGACATTCAAAGGGGATCCATTGCCTGTTAGCGTGGGATTACATGCTAGACAAGCCACATTGCTTTGCTAGGGACAGCTTGCACCTGTCACCCATGGGCCGTTGTATATTGGCAGAGGCTCTTGCTACACACATAGTGCCTTTGTATGCAAGGCTGACATTACATAGCCACCTACACAGGTATCGCACGGGATAGGACACTAATAGTAATGCTACTCAACACCAGCAGTGTAAACCTCAAGATGCATGCAGTGGAAACTGTCCTTAGCATGGGGAACAGCAATATCCGTGCAGTAACAGACTCCTGGTACAAGGCTCCCAAGTGCACCCCATCACTGCCAGGTCATACATCATACCATGCTTGTCGTCCCCTACACATGCACCAAACCAGAACAGGGGGGATGTATCCAAAGGCACCTCAGATACACACACCCCCAGGTTGGTGGCACAGCACAAAGCATCAGAACCTATCCATGTGCAACTAACAGTGGGTTAGACTGCCTTCAGGTTCATAGCCTGGCACACACCACCCTCCCATACCCAGGAAACTCACTTGGCCTTCCTGACAACACTGGGAATATGACGGTCTCTACAAACACCATTATATGGGTGGACTGCAACTACCCAAACATAGAGTGTGAGCATTACTCTAGCTCCAAGACCATAGCTGAAAGGTTCCTAGCATTCATTCCCTGCATTGCTATGGAACAACTTGTTACCACTCCCACAAGAGGTGAAAACATGCTGCACCTGTTCATCACCAACATGTGGACTGTATGCTCCAGACCAGTCGTGTATCCCTCGCTGGTAGGATGACACCATCTACAACTCACACTGTATATTCACATACCACATGCAGCCCCTGCACAGAACACCACAGTCATACAGTTGTCTAATGCAAATTCCATGTATTCACATGAGGCAGGCTTCGGACATGGGAACTATTGAAGGTCACAGGTACATATGTGTATGTGGCACACACATGCATCATGTGTGCATTGACATTACTGATATAATGTATGTTGTGCAATATTGGGAACAACACCCCACACACATGGTCAAACTGTGTGACAAAAACACACATGGCGTTTGTAGGATACAAACCCCTACCTAACTATGTTATGACACTTGTGAGAGAATCAGTAGCAGAGCGTGCTATTTGCATTACTGGGAGGCTTGCTTTCTCCTGCTGTACTTATAGGGTGCTGACATCATCAGTGTTTAGACAGTGGAATATGCAGCATGTGTTGTGTTGTACTAGTTGCCAAAAAGGACATTTCTCTTACACATAGAATTGCACACACACTACTCCCCACATTCACACACACACTGAGCACTTGCAGGATTCAAACCCCTACCTAACTATGTTATGACACTTGTGAGAGACGCAGTAGCAGAGCGCACTATTTGCATTACTGGGAGGGTTGCTTTCTCCTGCTTTACTTATAGGGTGCTGACATCATCAGTGTTTAGACAGTGGAATATGCAGCATGTGGTGTGTTGTACTAGTTGCCAAAAAGGACATTTCTCTTACACATAGAATTGAACACACACTACTCCCCCCCACATACACACACACTGAGCACTTGCAGGATTCAAACCCCTACCTAACTATGTTATGACACTTGTGAGACGCAGTAGCAGAGCGTGCTATTTGCATTACTGGGAGGCTTGCTTTCTCCTGCTGTACTTATAGGGTGCTGACATCATCAGTGTTTAGACAGTGGAATATGCAGCATGTGTTGTGTTGTACTAGTTGCCAAAAGGGACATTTCTCTTACACATAGAATTGCACACACACTACTCCCCCCCACACATTCACACACACACACTGAGCACTTGCAGGATTCAAACCCCTACCTAACTATGTTATGACACTTGTGAGAGACGCAGTAGCAGAGTGCGCTATTTGCATTACTGGGAGGCTTGCTTTCTCTTGCTGTACTTATAGGGTGCTGACATCATCAGTGTTTAGACAGTGGAATATGCAGCCTGTGTTGTGTTGTACTAGTTGCCAAAAGGGACATTTCTCTTACACATAGAATTGCACACACAGTACTCCCCCACACACATTCACACACACACTGAGCACTTCCAGGATTCAAACCCCTACCTAACTATGTTATGACACTTGTGAGAGACGCAGTAGCAGAGCGCGCTGTTTGCATTACTGAGAGGCTTGCTTTCTCCTGCTGTACTTATAGGGTGCTGACATCATCAGTGTTTAGACAGTGGAATATGCAGTATGTGGTGTGTTGTACTAGTTGCCAAAAGGGACATTTCTCTTGCACATAGAATTGCACACACACTACTCCCCCACACACATTCACACACACACTGAGCACTTGCAGGATTCAAACCCCTACCTAACTATGTTATGACACTTGTGAGAGACGCAGTAGCAGAGCGCACTATTTGCATTACTGGGTAGCTTGCTTTCTCCTGCTGTACTTATAGGGTGCTGACATCATCAGTGTTTAGACAGTGGAATATGCAGCATTTGTTGGGTTGTACTAGTTGCCAAAAGGGACATTTCTCTTACACATGGAATTGCACACACACTACGCCCCCCCCACCCACAGTCACACATGCACACACACACTGGGCACTTGCAGGATTCAAACCCCTACCTAACTATATTATGACACTTGTGAGAGACACAGTAGCTGAGCGCGCTATTCAAATTACTGGGTATCATTTGTGCTCCTGACATATGTATAGTGTGCTGACATCATTATGTATGAAGAGGTATGTACATCTGTTACTATCCATCAGTAAGGGGGAGAGCATATATATGCATTAACTTTGCACAGGCACAGTGGCCTACTGTACTGCGGAGGCAGACACCAAATACACTGTGGATAGCCTTCTGTATTCCCTAGGGACAACAGCCTAGTATTGCACTCTACGGCCATATGTTTACTTGTCAGATGCAAGTATCTGTTGCTCATATACTGTTTGTGGGTCTTTATTGCCATAGCTTTCCCTATCTCTATGAACAACTTGTGTACTGTGGCAGATGTTTGCATATGAGTGGGATCCAGTACTTTACTTATGTCTCTGTTGTAATTTCACTGTGTGCACTGGGCAGATTTTTGTATTGTGGGAGGTTCCTGTGTTAACACATACAAATGCCAGATATGTGTGTGCAACTGCTGAACTGTGACATGGCCTAAATGTGTGAGCATGCCCAGTTCACAGTTTTTATGGCTTCTTGACTGACGCGTCTCATTTATCTAAGTGTACGAGCATGCCCAGTGTGAACTTTCCATATGTTGGGATCTGTGGTCCACCACATTTGTGTGTGGACTTCATCTATATTTCACATGTACAGTTGAGTGTTGGACGTCAGGTTGTGTTCTTACTGCCCAACTGCTTTGTGTCTGAACCTAACAGGCATTATGCTGTGCCTGCAGGGTTGCCATGGGATAGTTTGCATACAGTTGTCAACATCCTTTCATACTGACCAAACAGTGTATTGTCGTATAGTGTACTGGTTCAGTACTTTCACTGTGGTGGACAGTATCATCGACTTCAGTCCTATCACTGCTTGTAATATTTATAGTGAGCACACCAGACTGGTTGAGGGCCAGTTGTGCAGATATGACCATGTTGCATTTTGTTCAGATATGGATAGCATAGAACAAGATTGTCCGACATTGTTAATGCATTCCACAACTTGTGTGGACAGTGACAAACAATGACCATGTGCCCTAGGTCATTTGTAATGCTAGTCAGAGAGTGTTTGTCCTTCAACACACATTTACTGGTGTTTGCCATGACATATGTCAAGGTTAGTGTGCTGTGCCTCTGTCTACTCGTGACATACAGGTGATATCCAGGGTACACCTACCATCTCCCATCCAGTCATCATGATTCCTCTGGATGACAGTCAATGAGGGACTCCCTGGATAACCTGTACTGGGAGTTTAGTCACGAGTGGAGTGAGCTTCTGGGTTATGGACCAATCGGTACAGCATGTCCTGTTTATGTCTGTGCTGGGGTTCAGGCCTGTCATCTGCATAGGTCACCAGCATTCAGATTTTACATGGTGCCAAATGTCCATTGATACCAGCTTGGTCATGGCTTTATACATCAGGCACAGATCACCTCCAGCCAGGCGGTATGGCACTGTGTGGAGCTGCAGTTTGTTTAATCAGGCAACACATGGCATCTGTTACAGCTCTGAGATCCTCCTGGTGGGGTATTTGTGGGGTCTTTCCAGTTGATGCAGGTGTCTGCTAAGGTACATCCCACAAGGGCCATTGTACGCAATTGTGAGGCTGCTGATGGATGACTGGAGAGGCACATTGACCTACCCTGACCTAGCTGTGCTTACCTTCATGATTAGGTGGGTATATGGTATGTTTCTGTAACCACTACAGACACATGGTTGTCACATGCAGGATATCTATCACCTTGTGTCTCCATGTCTCTTATTGCTCCTGATGTACTTAATGGGTTAACATCTATGTGTTAATTTCTGGCCACGTACTGTGTTTCCACAGGGGATGACTATACACTATTCTGCATTTAGCTTGTTGACATGGATGTGGCACCACTTGTCTGTTTCTATGTGTGTCTTTTGTAGGATGCTTGTGTCAGCTGGAGGGTCCGATATGGTGGGCAGTTTGTAGTCTTCTGCAAACCTTTTCAGACAGAGTCCTTCCATGTTGGCCTGTACCTATGTGACATATATAGCATACAAGAGAGGTCCCAGGACCATGCCTTGTGGGATGCCAGTTGTACCTGGTTTGCAGTCTGACATGGCTGCAGCATGTCTGACCAGGTCAGTTCTATCCTTGAGCTGGTTTGCAACCCATCTACTTGGATAGGGGGTTATAGTTAGGCTGGTGAGCTTATCTGTACTGAACAACTAGGGTATTGTATGGAAGGGTTTAGCAAGGTCCAGATAGGCTGTGTGAACCACATTCCCCACATCAATGGCCTTGGTGCGCATTTCACATGAGTCAGACATGTTTAAGGGGCAGGATCTGCCCTATGAAAGCCACACTGGGTAGGGTCCAATGTCTGTAGGTACCCAATGTCGTTATTCCTGGGATCCATGATCATCCTCTCCATTACTTTGCCAACCTAGATAGTCAGGGTTGAGGGGTGATAGTTTGCAGTATCCATTCAGGCACCACCTTTGTGGTGAGGGACCATTGTTGCTGTACACTGCTCTTTGGGTACATATCCTGTGGTAAGACTGTGAGTGCGCCGTAGTGCTATTTGGTGTTCAATTCCTCTTACAGTACTTGTTGGACACAACCCAGGACACTATCTGGTACCATTGATGCTGTGTGGTGTGCTTTGTAGATGCTGGCTGTTACCTCAGCATCTGCAATGTCAGGGGGCCAGCACTCTGCTGGGATAGATATTTGGCAGTATGGTGCTGGTGGGGAGTTTGCAAAGAATCTGTTAGGTTGGATGTTGGCAATGTGTGTGGGTTTGGTGTATTGTTTGTGATATTTGAGTACTGCAGAGCATATCTGTGGATTATCACCATGGTTCCTACCATCAGTTAGGACAGCTGTGTGATTATCCTTTGTGTCCTGCACAATTTGTATCATCATAGGTTCATAGGTTCATACTAGGCTATCTGCCCTGGCCATGTTTGAGCATGGACAGACTGTGTGTGAGTTTCGATACCCCTTGCAATGTGCATATTATGCCCATTTAGGGTTTACTTTACTAGATGTGACACAGGGATGGCCCCCAGTGTACACCTACTATCTCCCATGCACTTCACCAGATTTCTCTTGTTGAGTATGAGTGTGGAGCTCAGCCTATCATGGACTGGGATTCTGTTCCAGAGTGTAAGGAGCCTCTGGGTTATGGATCTATCCCTCCAGCACATCCTATTTATCTGTGTGTGGAGGTTCAGTTATCTCACTGTGGTGTCTCTGCTGGATTTGGAGTTTCTGCAGTGGAGCATGTCCATTCATTCTGGATTGGACATGGCCTTGTACATCAGGCATACATCGCCTCTGACTGGGCAGTATGCTTGTGAATTGGGCTGTGGTTTCTTCAGCCAGGCAGCAGATGACAAATGTTTGGACCCTTTATCCTCTTGGTGAGGTACATTTGGGGTCTTTCTAACTGCTGCAGGTGTAAGGTAAGGTACATCCGAACTGGGGCATTGTTGTCACGTATGGGCCTGATAAGGGAAGAGTATGGGGCCACAGTGACCTCTCTTGATCTACATGTGCATCCTTTCATATTAAGGTGGGCAATATAGCAGGTCTTCCTGGCCACCTTGGCAATGTGAGTGTCACATGACGGGTTACCGTCCACTTGTGTCCCTAGGTCCCTGATTACTTCTTCCGTACATAATGGATTGCCACCTATGTCATACTTTGTGTGTGCCTTGTTTGGTATTTGTTGAGACATTCATACTCTGCAGTGTCTTCAGGAAGGCTGGCTGGGGTTCCTGAGTTTGTGAGGGTGGTCTGTAGCAGGCTGCAAACAGGGACGCAGTTTGAGCCACAGTTACTTGCCCATGGATAGTCCATGCTGCTTCTTGCTGTGGTACCAACCTGGGGGTGTGGTTATCCTTGACAATTACTGATAACCACACTCCTATTGTAGTGTGTTCCATGTTTTGGAGCTGTAGAGCATGGTATAAGGCATAACCTGGTAGTATTAGGGTGCTCTTCTGGGCCTTGACCCAGGTTTCTGTTACAGAACAGATATTACCATTCTCCATGCTGTGGTGGGTTTGGTCTGCATGCACCTTGCAGGTTAGACTTCTGGCATTGGGTAGCATTACGTCCAGGTTGTTATCCCTTGTGCTACCTATGGTGGTGGGTTTGTGTTTCCAGCCTTACCTATTCAAGGCACAGTGTGAGTGACAACAACCTTTGCCAATATCCACACAGCCAGGTGTGCTGGGTGCGTGCCATCCCTAGCAGGTGGGGCATCATGTCTTGCTCAGCATGTCATCCTAGGCTGTCAGCCATTTGTTCCCCCTTGCTAACAGCAATACTTCAGCCAATTATTGTACTTGATCTTGTTGTCTTCATAGTGTGGCATCATGCTTGGTGAGGGTGAGATGTTAGGCAGGGTCTTCATGTTTGCATATACTAGATGGTGTTACATTGCTTAACACATGGCAATCATGTCTCAGGTGGTGCTGCAGGGCTGCCTATGTCAGATGCACATACTACACTCCCTGTACATGTTTGAGAGCAGGTTGTGTCATGTTAGGCGTCCCTGTTACTATATGAGTGAGTCAAAGAGGGGTATTATTCCCAGGGTTCCTACTGAGCCAGTGTATGTGCTATGCGTTGCCTCTTTGCCAAGGCCAGGACATACTGGGCACGCCTCCTTCTGCCTACTGGGGCAGGCTCAGGTTGTTCCTCCTCCGAGTCACGCTCTGCCTGTGATGGCCTTGGCAATGGTGGGGGGCTGTTTGTCCCGGCCCTATGCTGGTCCTGCTGCAGCTGTTTTCACAGAATCATATTATGTAGCATAGCACATATCATGACAATATGGGTACATGTAGTTGGTGAGTACTGCAAGGCTCCACCAGATGTGTCCAGGCACCGGAACCATGACTTGAGCAGCCCAAACACACGCTCTATTACATTTCGTGTTTGTGCGTGTGCCTCATTATGGCGTTCTTGTTCAGGTGTGTGTGCATTTCTGATGGGTGTCATCAGCCACGGCTCCAGTGCATATCCAGCATCCCCCACTAAGTGACCATGTGGGATGTCCCCATTGGCAAATGTCTGGTACAGCTGCGTCAAATGCCAGATATGGGAATCATGGTAGCTTCCAGGGCAGCCAGCACACACATTCATTATTATGCCCTGGGCATCACACATGACCTGGCAGTTGATGGAGGGGAAGCCCTTGCGGTTAATGTAGGCCCTACCCCGCTCACCGGCTGGTGCTTTGATGCGTATGTGCGTGCAGTCTATTGCATCCACTACCTCAGGGTATTCCGCTATTTGCTGGAAGAGACGCATATTGCTGGCCAATACCTCACGGGAATTGGGGAAATATACATGCTCACCGACATGTGCTGACATGGCATCCAGGAACTGGTGCAGTACCCTGGAGGCTGATGCCTGTGATATCCCCATCATATCACCAGTTGGTCTCTGGAAGGTACCTGTTGCTAGTATTCTTAGGCCAACACATATCTTGGTTTCCACTGGGATGGGTTCCCCTCTGTTGGTTCTTTGTGTGAGGCGTGGCCTGCACAGCTCAACAATTTGCTGCAGGAGGTCTCTGTCCACTCTATAGCGCTCCACTATTTCCAGCTCATGTAACCCCTGGTAGGTGACCCTAGGCCTGTACACTCTTCTCCGTCTCCTCACTGTGGGTTGTCTGGCAGCATTTGCATTGTCACCGCCCTCAGCAAGTCTCCTATGTCTCCTTATAACAGCTATGGCAGCCCCTAGCATGTTTGGTCTGAGTGCAGCTTTTTCAGTTTTCACTTCTAATAGCTTACTCCTGTCTTGCAGTGTCTCTTGAGCGAAACATACTGCAATGCTGTTTGCAGTGTTTTAAGTGCTGGGCTAGTATTCTGCCTGTGTAATTGCCTGCTTCTAATTGTTTTCACCTGCTAGCTCTACCAATATTCCCTGCTAGCTTTGTACTATTTCTTCTGCTTCCTTTTTCCTCTCTGTTTCCTCAGGGGGGAGCAGAGCGCATACCAGTGAAAACACGCTCACAGTGGCTACCACGCGCGCACACATGCTTACACGGACTAGAATCTGCTTCTTTGGGTTAAAATGCGTGCACACCAGCACAAACATGTTTACAGATCTTTAAACAGGCACCTACATGCTTACTCTGCCTTACACATGCGCACTCTGTCTTACTCGCGCCTCCCAGCGCGCACACGCGCACATGCACCCACAGCAAGAAACTTTGGTGTTGGCCACAGTGTACACCTTCCATTTCTTGACTTTCCCATGCTTATCTGTTGACACTCCTCTTTCTATGCTGTGTGACTGACATCTTTCACATACCACTTTGCTCCAATGAGCTTGATTTCTTTCTGACATTCCCCCCTGTGGTGTCACCTATCTCCTACTCTGTTACTCCCCCTTATCTAACTCTTACACTACACGGAATGTGCTCATTTGCTATGTGACAGTGAGATTCACTATCCTACCACTCATTTACATAGGATTGCCTACTAATGCTTAGTTACGTGTCTTACACTCAGCTTCCCCCCTTAGCAACCACTAAACGGTGGCCATGTTGTTTTCGATCTGCTAGTCCCTGCATTGCAAATCCATGCATTGCATAAAACCCACATTTGTGGGTTTCAAACCTTTATTTTTATGTCTTATTTAGTGCAGCCCATTTGCACGGGGCTGCGCTGCGTTTAAACCTCACCGATCGCCGAAAAAAAAATTATTTTATTTCATGTTTGCATCAGGTTACCATGCCAATGGCCACATATTTGGCCATTGGCATGCTGCCTGATGCATATGCACACTTTATTTGGAGCTGTCATGGCTCCATTGTGTTATTTGCAGTAACATACTCAGTTGTCAACTGAGTACATTTCTGCACCTAACATGACTCTTACACGGGCTGGTTTCAGCTTCGTGGATCGCTAATCTAACTCATTTGCATGCCTTAAGGCTGCAAGTGAGGTAATTAGCATATCCACGCCCTGCCCGTGTAAGAGACGTTTTAGCTGGTCTCTTACACAGTATTTTGGGCTGTTCCTGGATTGCAATGGCTGCATGGAGTCTTACACGACTCTTAGACTCCGTGCAAGCCATTGTGAATCCTGCCCTATCTGTATAATGTGCAAAAACAGTGTTGTTCTCTAAGATAAGAATGTTTTAAAACAATAAAGAAAATATTATCTACAAAGGAAAATATTTACATTAAATGGTGCTTCCATGTACTGACTTAACGTACCTACACTTTCAGAAGCATGGCTACAGCATTTAAAAACTCTACTGCTGAATAGTCTGATCTTTTATTTAAGACTACTTGCATTCAATACTGTCTTTCCATAGTTTTCCTCTTCTTGGGTGACGAAGGGTATCCTGACTTTAGCTGTAATCTAAGCTCATTTACTCTATTCTGTTTTCGTACTAACATGTCAAGGACAGCAGGAATTTCACAAATGCGTCTGCCTAACAGGCATCATAGACATCTGTGCCAAACATCTACATAGTTCTGCATTCTTGGCAAATATAAGTCATTTAAGGTAGAAACATTCCAAAAACTAATTGGAAATATGGGTGGAAATCGTGTACTCGCAGTGGTTCTGGTATGGTGCTTTCTAGGACGTCCTAACACACAAACCTCCGAAAAGTATGTTAACAGTTATTTTCCTTCAGGTGGGAATGTGTCTCAAAGCTTGTAGAAATTGAGAAGTATTTCACTTTCATTTACAAAAGATAGTGCTATCAACTTTTTAACTGCCAGTTGGAATCTTACACAATTGCCATAACGTGTAGCCAAACCAAGAGACTGAAATTTACGCCAGGCAGCCTGACCAAAGTGAAATAACCCTTACTTGTCACACCAGTAAAGTTATGCTTCACATTCTTAATTGCTGCCATCTCAAAGTCAGTAACAATGTATTGTAGTGTAGGTTCACAATTAACTGATGAGAGCAAAGCAAATAGACACTCCCACAAGTAGTTGTATGCTTTAAATGACTTTTTGAACATTAAACAGTATACTAAGGGTAAACTTTTACTGTTTTCTCCAAATGTTACCAAGCCATGTATGGTATAAAGTTGTCGGCAAAGTCATATCTTAGTCAAAAATATGCCATCCATAAACCAGATTTTAGTACAACACAAATCCTGTAGATTTTATTTAGCAGTGAATAGTAAGACATGAATATTGTTGTGTGAATGTACCATTCTCTTTTGAATGAAACTTTCTTTTAAAGAATACTTTGTACTGTCTACTGTGGGGCGGCCGCGGTGGTAAAGCGGTTAGCGTTGCCACCTCACAGCAAGAGGATCTCCGGTTAAATTCTCAGCTAGGGTGCCTTCTGTGTGGAGTCTGCATGTCCTCCCTGTGGTCGCGTGGGTTTCCTCCAGGTGCTCCGGTTTCCTCCCACATCCCAAAAACATGCAGTAAGTGGATTGGACACTCTAAATTGGCCCTAGGTGTGAGTGTGTGTGCCTTCTGTGGAAAGTTGGGTGCCGGGCTGGCAACTCGACACCGTAAAACTCCACTGCCAGTCATGAGCAAACAGATGATCCGCTGTGGCGACCCCTAACCGGGAAAAGCCGAAAGAAGAAGAAGTAGTGTCTACTGTGCTTAGTGTACTACCTACAGTATTGTAAGTTACCATCATTTACGTCTAATGCGGCTTACTTGTAGCATGGATCATCTGGATGGTAAGCTTACAGTTGTTTCTAAAGATGTACTTATAGTGGATGATGATGTTGCAAGTACATCTTTAGAAACAACTGTAAGCTGCTGGTGTGTTTCTACTTAATCGAGCACTTTCTTTTGACTGGTGACATACTTGATATTTCTCTACTTCAGTTACATCTGAAGCATGATGGTGTGCCACTGATTTTAACAATACCTCTCCATCTACTTCTTTTACAGTGATTGCTCTCTCTCTTTACATTTACATAAAAGCTTTAACCTATAACACCAATAATTTTTGCTTTTCACACACTTTTCTAAGTTATAAAGGTAGCCATCTACATGTAACATTTGTTTGTTCTTTTGAGACATGACTGTCTCGTAAGTATTACATAGAATGCCAGGAGTCAAATGCAAAGTGTCAGCCATAGTTGCAGTTTTTATGCACTGTAATGTACACACACTATACTGCATTTCTATTTATAGAACAATGAAACATCACTAAACTGGTAGTATTTTATTATCAATGTGACATGTAAATGCATTCTTTCAAAATAGTTTTTCAGCACAGTGAATTTAGAAATATGTAGAGTTACTGTGTAGCTGATTACTTTTTAATGAACTAAGTGTGACGTGATGTCGTACAGACATTATGTCACTAAATTCCAGTGGGCCAACTATAACGTTTCGACTACGCGGATTTAGACGTTTTAAGATTTCGATATTGTAGTAGTTTGAAATTTTCGGGTCGATATATACGTTTATGAACAAATTAACGTTCAGTAGCGTAATATAGACCCATTCCTGGTATCTTATGGTGTAAAATGGAGGTCCTTCTTGAAAGGTCTTGTGTTTGTGTTGATCCTTTCCACCAATTAGAAATCTGTAACTGTTTGCAGTATCTCTCGCTTGCAGATGTGCCCATGCTCCTTGTGGTGAACCCAATGTTTAATGTGTTCTGTACATAAGGAATATTGTCTCTGCATGGCGTCCAGAAATTACTTCATTAGTTGTCTAACATGGTCCAACTGGGAAAGACCAATTTTCAGCAGAACAACAAAGAGGAAGATTTCACAACTGTGAACTAAACACAAACAGTGAGTACACAGGTTTTACAGTATATGTGCCAGTGGATGCTTTTAGATAGCAGCCAGTATATGTAGTATTTGGATGTATATCAGACAATATTTTTGCAAATGTAAGTAGTATCTTTCTGTTATTATGGACTACAGAAAACAGTTGGTGTAACAGACTTGTATACATAGGTGTATAGTTGTCTGGCAGTTGGTGCAGAGGGTTAAGGCTGTGAGCTGTAATTCGTGTTGTCAGAGATTTATTCCCTCGGCTCTCATTTGCCTAATATGTGGTCGTGAGCAAGTTACTTAACTGTACATTGCTGCCGAGTCACCCCTGAAGAGGGCCTGTGAGTCTACCTGGTTGACAAGTAGGTATTATTATGCATACTTGTTGAGAAATGAAAAGACAATGAAGGTAATAGATTCAGTTGAGGTATATATGAGTATAAATATCTTTAAGAGTTGTGGATGGCTTAAGATATGTGACGGTTAAGTATAAAATGAGGTTAAGAGCAGTAAATGTCCTGTTTAAGTATTTCTGCTGCATTGTAATTCTTTGTATGCAGTAATTAGCTGCAGGTGGGTTGTCTGTCTGTTTTTCCTGACTTCTAGAGCTGTCAGTCATCCCTATAGTAGAGATGTCCATCTTACATTGTTAGAGGTATCCGTATGACATAAGGAAAAAAAAGAGAGAAACTCACACCATCTGATTTCTTTGAAGCATTTGCTCCCAAGTATATCATCTCCTTTGAGGTGACTTCCAGAGATTGAGAAGCACCCAGTTTAGGAAAAGTAATTTTTTTCTGGATTACTTGTTTAGACTTTATGATTATTGCACTTTGCTTTATGTTGTATTAGTTACTCCAGATTTTTTTTCTGAGGCCCATGGCATCTTTAGAAATAATTGCCAGCAAGTGAGCCAATAGGGAGACAAATCTGAAAGATTTTTCCATTTTTTTTTTTTTTTTGCTTAGGGAAAGCTGTTCAGTTCCTTTCTGTGAACACTGAAAGACATTTAACAAGAATGTGTTGTACAGTGCCCAAAACCTTTTCGGTTTTTGGAGCATAAAAAAAGTGATACTGGACCACGGGATGCTTGTCTTTCTGAAATCCGAGAACCATCCACCAGTGGGCTAAGGCCAAAAAGTTGCTAGAAGAAAAGCACATTCATAACCAAAGAAAACCCATGAAGTTCTCTCATCAAGGAATCCTACTGACAAGGGAGTATATGATGTTAGTGACTTTGTTTCTTCCCAAGAGGTTCAGCTTTGTGTGCCCTATGGCCATCACTCCAACTTCCATTTCCCTACCTGACTTAATTTTTTGAGGGAAGACCATGACATTTTTGATGTCCATCCTTATCACTGTTGCAGTATTCCTAACAACTGGTATATCCTGCTTAGGATAACTGAATGCTTGGCTGTCATACCAAAGCCTTTATACTTTCCAGGTGTCTCATGTCAGATGCATGTCCTGTATCCAAGGTCTAAGGTGCATATGTGACATATGAGTGCCTAATCCTCAGAACTTCTTTGCCACCACTCTGAATGCTACCTTGCATTTGGTATGGAAGATTTTTGATGAGTTGGTTCAACTTCCCTTTCTTTTCCAGCCTGGACAAAGATCACTCAGGACGCCTGGGTCCTATCCATTATCCTGAAAGGCTATTTTATGACATGGAAGAATCTCCCTCCTTTTATGGGAATTCCTCATCCTCCCTAAATTAGTTGCACCTGTTTCCAGAACTTTCTCAACTGAGGTCTCAAGGCACCATTCAAACTCTCCCTTTGGATCAGAGAGGCAGGGTTTCTACTGAAGAATGTTCCTGGTCCCAAGAAAGGATGGCTCTTGGAGACCAATTCTAGATCTCTCCCACTTGAACACTTTTCTGCAGGTTCCTTCTTTCCAGATCATGTCCCTGCAGGCATTCTTTCCCTCATTTCACCTCAGTCTTTCATGGCTTCCTTGGATCTCAAAGATGCTTATCTACATATTCCCATCCATCCTCTGTACAGGAAATGTTTACGTTTCTCTGTGGGTTCTTTTCACTATCAATTTTCTGCCTTGCCTTTTGGTCTCTTCACTGCCCCAACGGTATTCACAAAGGGCCTGCCCCCTGCCATTGCCTTCTTAAGGATCCAAGGTGTTCAGTTTATTCTTACCTGGATGACCTTCTCTTCCTAGCAAGCACCAAAGATCTCTTGTCTCAAAATCTGTGGAAAACTATTCATCTCCTTCAAAGACTGGGTTTCACAATAAATTAAAAAAAAAATCCAATTTGACTCCATCTCAGGATCACATCTTCTTGGGATGCAGGTTCAGGACAGACTTGATGGTGCATCTCCCATCAGGCAAGGTTCGATTTCTCTCTTGTTTCATAAAGACCCTTCTGACTCTCCCTTCCATCTCAGCCAGGGATTTCCTAAGACTTCTAGGATTCATGGCTTCCACAATTCCCATGTTACCCTTCGAAAAACTCCATATAAGAAAATGTCAGTGATTTCTAAAGACTACCTGGTCCCAGCATGTTCATCCACTAGATGTTTTGATTCTTCTTCTTCTTTGTCTGAAAACAGAGCTCCTCTGGTGGATTCATCAGCTCTCTATGAATCCAGGCCTTCCTCTTCTTTTGCCCCAGCCTTCTCAGCAGCTTTTCACAGACTCTTCAGACATGGACGGGGGGACAAACTTTGCTTCCAGGAAGGTACAGAGTCTTTGGGCTGTCATCTCAGAAGATGGAGCAGATCAACATCAGAGAAATGAGGGTTCTGCCTCTAGCTTTGCAAACTTTCCATCCTCTCTTCCAACCAGGTCCTCTGCAGATCTTTACAGACAACACCACAGTCCTCTAGTACATAAATAAGTAGGGGTGCACCTTATCTTACCTTCTATGCAGGCTAGCTATCAAGGCATGGGAATTGGTCATTCAGTACAAGGTCATTCTTCATGCTGTTTACCTACCCTCTGCCAAAAACTCTGTGTCAGACGCATTAAGCAGGTCCATGACACACAACCACAAATGGATGCCTCACAGGGATGAATTCCTGGACCTGGTTCTTTGATGGGGTACTCCATATCTCAACCTATTTGTCTCCCCTCAAAACAGACAACTTCCTCTCTTTTGTGCCAGGATTCCACATCCTCTGGCTTGAAAGGTGGGCGCCCTGTCTTTCTCATGGAAGGGGATGTTTCTTTATGCATTTTCCCCTTCCCCTCTTACACAGAAAGTTGTGCTGAAGATTCAGCAAGACAAACCGAAAATCTTGTTGGTGACTGCCTTTTGGCCAAGACAGCATTGGTTCCCTCTTTTTCTGCAGTTAGCCAAGGGCCATCACCACAAGTTACCTCACTGGTTGGACCTGCTCACACAGGACAAGGAGTCCCTGCTTTAGCCACATCTGTCAGCATTACAGCTGACCTTGTGGGTGATCAAGTTCTGATCTCTTTCAGGTACCTTTACTCTCAGGACATACTTGGGGTTTTGCAGGCGGCCAGGAAACCCAATACAAGAAAGTCTTATATTTCCAAATGGAGAGATTTCCTATGTGGTGCTTAAACATGTCTGGATCCACTTTCTGTGGACATTCCAGTAGTACTTTCTTATCTGTGTGAACTACTTAAAAGTGGCTTATCATATTCCTCAGTGAAAGTCCACTGTTTTGCTCTTTCTTCTTGTCCCCCACTATCACCTCTTTTAGCTTCCAGATTAGAGGTTAAACTTTTCCTCAAAGGCGCCCTACATATTAAGCCCCCAAGGAAACCAGTACCTCCTCCTTGGGGCCTTAATTATGTTTTAGAAAAGCTAACTCTGCCCCCCTTCAAGCCCACGAGTTTTGCTTCTCTGAAGTTTTGCACTTGGAAAACTGCTTTTGGTTGCCTTGACTTCTGCTGGGACGGTCTCTGAGATACAAGCTTTGATGGCAACTCCACATTTCTTGGTTTTCCACAAGGACAGGGTTGCCTTATGAACCAACTCTTCTTGCATGCCTAAGGTGGTGAATGATTTGTCTCTTAATCAATCTATCCAACTGCCTACCTTTTTCCCTTCTCCTCAGCCCTCTATTGAAAAGCTTTTGTATACACCAGATGTGCATAGGCAACTTAGACTTCACTTGGGCAAGACTAAAGCTATTAGAAAATCAGATCAGCTTTTTGTGTCCTTTCATCCCAGGGCTCTGGGGTTGCCTGTTTATAAACAAAGTATTTCATTGTAGATTTCTAAGGCCATTGTGTTTTGCTATAATTTCCATGGTAAGTCCTTATCTTCTTCTGTCTGAGGCCATTCCACTAGATCTGTGGCTTCTTTGGGGGCATTCTTTATGGGTCTGGATACTAATTCCATTTTGGAAGCTGCTACTTGGTCCTCTGTGCACACACTTACCGAACATTACAAGTTGGACTCTATTTCTAGGTCCAGAGCAGAGTTTGCTAGGGCTATTCTTCATGGGTTTGTGGGGAATTCTTCCTTGCAGTCTTCCTCTGCTGCTTCCACCTCCCAGTGCCCCAATTAAGCTATGGCACTATCCCATATGTAAAGAATACTGCAACATTGAATAGAAGGACATAGAATAGTTGTGTAAGATCTTACCATAACCATAGATGTCCTTCTCTTCTATGTTGCAGTATTCTACCCCTCCCGCCTTCCCCTGCGTCTTGTCACTCCCCTGGATGACTTATTGCTTTCCTTAGGACTGTTGTTCCTCATGGGGCATTTCTGTTCTGAGGATGGTACTTGCGGACGTCCTTTCATGGCTGACGTCATCAATGCAGACTTGTGACATCCCACGTTTTGGCAGTAGCTAAAACCTTTTGTATACTGGCTGGATGTTGGGTCATAGGGTGGAATACAACCCATATGTAAAGAATACTGCAACACAGAAGAGAAGGATATCTACGGTTATGGTAAGATCTTGCACAGCTATTCTTTCCTTCTTCTGTTTCCTGGTCTTTACTCCTTCCAAACATCCTAGTGAATCTGATTCCTCTGCAGAAGAGTCGGATTTAGACTCTGGTGAGGAGTCACTGTCATACTGTATCCAAATCCATTCTCCTGTTTTCCTGGTGTCTGAAGAAAAGGGCTCACTTTCTCCTGATCTGTCTATGGAGGAATTATCCTTTGGGGATACTGTGGTTCATTTGATGGAACTCTTTAAGTGGAATTGTTCTTAGGTTTCTTACATTCAAAAGAGGTACAATGAACTCTTACATATAGAATTTACAATGCCTCCTGCTGTCCCTCCAGTTTTGGATGCCCTTTTGGGCACTTTCTCTTTGGCCTCTCAGGCTCCTGATTCCCATCTTTCTGCCAAGGGATAGGTCTTTGAGCCCTGAATCGCAACAATTGGTCTAAAGAGAGGTTTCAAGATGTCTTTTTTTTTTTAATTTTAGGAATCCCAAACATGGTAATATTAGCGGATTTTGAAACCTAGCAACCAAGAAATATGATCCCAATGGAACAGAAGGGAAACATGTCTCTCACAAAACCAACAAGTTTATTACAGAATATGTAAGCGCTTTCACAGTGTTCACCATTGCTTCATCAGACATAAAGACAATTAAATAAAAATTGACTTATATGCACAAGTAAAATTCAAAACATCTAATCAAGTTGCATAAAATTCCCTCCAAAACTTGAGTGACAGAACATAAAACACTCCCGTATTAAAAGGTATATATCACTAAGCAATTACAAATCTTATTTTTCTGGTTTTCACCACTGGTTTAAGGGGGATAGAATCATTCATCCCCAAGCCTCTATGTGCCCCTAATCTCAGGAATCACTAGAGTTCCACACTCAGTCCTATTAATAAGATTCCCTAGTCTAAAACTCTCAGCCTGTACATGAAGTACCTGAAAATGAAACATATGTTGTTCCCCTGCTGATAATGTGTGTTTAGCCAAGGCACTACACTCTAATCCTCTTCTGGTACAATAGATGTGATCCCTGATTCTCTCCCTCAGAAGACGGTTAGTCTTAACCCACATAAAATTTGAAACAAGTGATGCAATGCGCTACACAGACCACATTCATGGTATTGCAATTGGCCGTAAATATCACTTTCCATAAATGGCCTGACCCTGGGTGTTTAAAGTATCCTGAGTCATCTATGTAAGCACAAAAAGCACAATTCCCACATCTTTGGGTACCAGTCCCTACACTATCAGAGACAGCAAGAGCTGTAGGGTAACATAAATATTGTTTCAAATTTGTTTTATTCTTATGAACAAATCTAGGCTGTAGACCTACTAACTCAGAGGTCTTTGCGTCTACTAGCAATATGTGCCAATTTCTGTAAATTATACCCTTAATCCTATGGAGATCATTCGTATACAATACAATCAGGGGGACCTGCTGGTTCACTTGTACCCCCCTCATCCCTAATGCACACTTTATCAGAAAAGTAAGGTTTAGCTCTTCTGGTTCTCTCTGCTGTCACTTTGGAGCATGTTAGATTTATTTCTTCCTCACTATAACCTCTCTGCATGAATTCTGCTTTTAACCTCTCCAAACCTTGTTCAAAGTCCGTTTCCTCACAGGACAGGTGAGATATCCGCATAGCTTGCCCCTTCACTATATTAGTGAATATATGCTGAGGGTGCATACTCTGTCTATGCAGGAATGCTGGACAATAAATTCTTTCCTGTGCAACTTGGTAAAAATACTATCTCCCTTTTTAAGTATAGTAACATCAAGAAAATATGTGCTATTCACAGATTTACTCATAGTAAATCGAAGAAAGTCACTGGTGTTATTTAAATAATGATAGAACTCTAGTAGGGCTTGTTCCCTCTCCCTTCCAGCTAATAAGGAGATAATCGACAAAACGTTGATAGAATGTGATTCGGAGATCATTCAATCCTATAATATACTGTTATTCCTACTCCACCATAACTGTTTGCATAAGAATTAGCACAACTAGTGCCCATTGCCACTCCTGCTGCCTGCCTATAATAGGTGTCCTTGAAGACAAAAATATTATGTTCCAAGACCAGTTCCAACACGAAGCAAAGAAAATCTATTTTTTCTTTTGAGTATTTGCCATGTCTATTCAAGTTAGTTCTAACTATATTAATCCTAATCTGGTTGGGAATACAAGTGAAACGGGATACTACATCAGTTGTTACTAGTATGTCAACCTTTGCCCTTGAGAGTCCAACCATAGTACTGTACAGGTCACGAAAAAATGTTCAGTGTCTTTTAGCACCATTGGATAGTCATTCAGAACCTCTTTGAGTTGATCATCTAAATAAACAGAGATAGGCTCGGTCAGCCAACCTGCCCCTGCCACTACTGGTCTAAAAGTGGGATTGGTAGGATTTTTATGCATCTTGGGGAGGCCATGCAATTGCAGAATCAAATGTGGCTCTACTCTGAAAAATTCAAACAACTCTGTAGTAATAAAGTTCATACACATACTTTCATGCAGGGTATTCATTCTTTTAACAATTTCAGGTTGAACAATGCGATAAACTAGTGGATTTTGAAACCTGATGAGGGAGAAGGGGTTGTTATATTTAACTCTGTTAATTATTCTAGTGAAATTTTTAAGATACTTCATGATGATGATGATAAATATTGTTGAGCATCTAGGAATGAGGTTAGCATTGTATTTAGTAGTATAGATTTATGTTTGGAAGATGATTTACTAAAAGTTAGAATCACTGGACCCCTTTTTTTAATTTTTAAAGAGTGCTAATCCGCTATCCCCTTGCAGTCTATATAGACAGAATGTTAAAACCCCTTATGTGGTGAAGTTCAACACATTTTGAAGGACTCTTGGGATTTTCTTGGGTGAATTTAAAATAAAATATGGCCAAAGGATGTTGGAGTCATCACTGTGGATGTGGTGGATTTATTTGCATGCATTCCCAAAGAGCAAGGCATTGATCTATTCCATGAAGTATTTATTACCTGTAAATTCCTCTCTAACAATGAAGTTAGTTCAAAATAATATTCATGAATTCTATAATTAAATTGTTATATATTTTTTGAAGGGGAAATGTATCGGCAGGTAAAAGGTGTAGCTATGGGTGGAGGTGATGCCCTAGTATTTGCAAACGTAGTTATGTTAAGTTGAGAAAGAAAATATATTTTTTCCTCCCAATGTTTTAAATAATTTGACTTATAACTGCGTTTTGTGGATGATATCTATTTTGTGGACTGGACTATAAGACATTACACCTGATTTCACTAATTAAGGTTACCTATACTTTTGAGGAAAAAGAGGTCAATTTTTTTGGATTTACCCATTACAAAAGGCAAAGGAGGTATTAAATCAAATAAATATAGGAAAACAATATTTCAAAACAACTACTTGCATTTTAAAAGTTTTCATCCTTTTTGCTTTGAAAAAAGTCTTGTCAAGGGCCAGTTTACAAGGTTAGCTAGGGTGGTTTCCAATTATGAAAAAGTTAGAATTCATGTTCCTCAGTAGAGGTTACTCTAAATAATTGGTCATTAAAATCAATGAGCAAGTACCTAAGGCAAGGGAAAATAAGTATAAACCACTCCTCAGAGTGGGGCTCAACTTGGATAAGCTTGAGAATCAGGAAAAAATTTATTTAGAACCGACTTTTGAGAGACTACTTATAGTATAATAGAGGTTCACTTATGTGAACAGCATTACAACTGGAATATCTTTAGAGTTGATGAACCCATCTTCAAAACGGGGGGATGACAACCAAAGTTTTTATATAAAATAGCTCAGAACTTTAAAACTTCACTTGAAAAGTACCAGGAGTAATCAAGAAAGAGTAAACGTAGGGCACATATAAATGTGGGAATTGTAGTCAATGTTCTACCATACTGATGGCAGAATACATACAATTGGAAAGCATCTCAAATTCAACAGTGATCCTACAGAGGGGCCACTGTGGAAGTAAGGGTTTAGTGCATATTGTGAAGTGCATTACGTGCCCTTGTTTATATTATGATGTTAGAAGGAAGAACTAAAATAATGTTTTAGTTAAAATATTGGCAAGAGTGGGAGTTTGCTATTTTGGAAACAGTACCCTCAGATCCTAGGGGTGGTAGCTGGGAAACTAGTTTGTAGTGTAAAGAATTATTAAGGCAATTTAAATTGGATGCCACTACCACCCTAGCCTAAATGGCAATGTTTCCATCAATCCCTTTTTAAAAGTAAGGGTAGCTAAATTGTAACTTTGTATTGTTGTTTATTTTTACAATTTGTCATTGAATTTTACTTTTTTTACAAATTCCCCAAGGTTATATATATATATGTGTGTGTATATACATATATATATATATATATATATATATATATATATATATACACACACACACACACACACACACACACACACACACACACAAGGAATTGTTCTTGCAAGTATCTTTTAAAACAAATTTTTAAAAATATATTTAACTCTTTCCCTCCAGTGCAGCTCTTTTGAGTGTGTACCTTTAACTCCCAGTGGGTGTGGCTTAAGCCTTTAAAAAATGAAATTATCACATTACAGTTCTAACAAATACTTATTAGCAGAGGTGAAATATCAACACAATTATGTTTGCCATCATGTATGCTTCAAAATAAAATATTCTGCTACCTTGCATGTAGCATGGGTTTGGAATTATTAATGCAAATATGAACAAGTAGTATTTGACACCTAGAGGAGCAGTAGGAAGTAACTGCAGAAACGCCAAGAGGCACACTCAGCTGTAATGAGTTAACTAAAATATACATTTAAAGGAAAGTTGCTTATAATGTTTGTATTGTACTTGTATTTTTAAGAATATGTTGTTTGGGGAACAGTGTTTAAAAGTCAAACTACAACTGTATTATTTATTTCTGAAGAAGTCCAGTATTGTTGAGACAAGAATGAAGCATTTACCTCTATTTACTTGGCAGGTGCTGTATTGATTGGTAGTTTTTGTATGCTGATATATTGCTTTTTATTACTTGTAAATAAAAGGACTTGGATGTAGCATTTCCACATGATTTTCCTTGTAAGGACATACCCTTCTTATGGTAAATTTATTTACACAATTGTACTTTCTTGCCGTTATAGTGTGGAAGCTGCCT
Source organism: Protopterus annectens (assembly GCF_019279795.1). Lineage (NCBI taxonomy): Eukaryota > Metazoa > Chordata > Ceratodontiformes > Protopteridae > Protopterus > Protopterus annectens. Next base: position 238,349,311 of record NC_056750.1, read on the forward strand.
TTGTACATGTCTCCTGTTTGCATCATAATCGTGTCATGGTTGAACAGGATTTTCAAACCACCCACCTGTGGCATTAAAATAACGAATGTGTAACCGGAACAATATACATTAAAAAACATTGGTGACATGACTAAAGGGGAGGAGGCGTAATAACTGTATGTACAGGATGTAACACATGCATTGGATGGGATTAGCTGTCACATATGATATAGACTTTAAAGTTTATTTGGCTAAAGGTTCTGGCTGTGTGTCTTACCTGACTGTTATATTGCCCTCCTCTGATTACTCAGTGTTCTCCATGCGGTTTTAAACTTTTTTATCACTTTTTAGGTTAAATTACAGCTTATATTGTGCATTTTATAGTCATCTGGCTATTTGCATAGTTAACAGATTCTCCATTTTTGTTATACAGAGTGCTCTTTGTTAATTTGTTAGGTGGCATCTCTGTTTTGCTAAACAAAGTGTTCTCTTTGTGACTTTCCAATCTTCCCACTTTTACATTTAATCTTACATTTAAGTACAGTCTTTGGTTGGTTTTCTTGTCAGGGTGTAAACTCCTTGAGTGCAGTAGTGATTACTCTGTGGCTGAGAATAATTTGCTGCTGCTGCTTGAGGGGTGGCTAGAATTGTGATGGGTGATTTCAGTGCTGAAATAGGAAGCAACAGTGAGGGATATGAACATGTCATTGGCTCTGCTGCTTTAGGAAGTAGAATCGATAATGGCTATAAGTTTACTGCATTTCTGTATTGAGATCACCTTAAAGTTGGGGGCAGCATATTCGACCACAAAGACATTCATAAGGTAGAATGGCATGACCACAAAGACATTCATAAGGTAGAATGGCACTCGCACAATGAATACCCAGCGAATCAGACTGATCACATTTGCATATCTCTCTGATGGGCGAGTGTGCTTCAAGATGTCAGAGTAAAAAGGGGAGCTGATGTTGCATCTGATCACTATCTTGTGGTTACATCAATGCAAACAAAACTCAAAAATTGAAAGAAAAGTCCAGTATCTCCTTCATTTAAATCCGACATGCTGACATCACCTGACGTGCAAACCAGATATAACATCAATGTCCAAAACCAATTCTCTTCCCTACAGAGTGTAGATGACAACATTGAACAGCAATGGGAACAATTCAAAACAATCATCAAAGAGAGTCCTGAAGCAGCAACAACTAGGTATAAGAGAGGCAAAATAAAAGAAGCGTGGATAACAATTGAAACTTGAAAAGCCATTGATGCATAATGTGATTGCAAACAAAGACGAGAGCAGGCATACCAAACTGGCCAGCCATTAGACACTGTGATTGAACAGTATAAACAAAAAGATAAACTGGTCAAAAAGATGTGCAAGAATGACAAAAGGTTATGGATTGAGAAACTGGCAGCAGAGGCAGAAACAGCGGGAGTGACCAGAAATTCCAGGGCACTATATCGTGTTGCCCAAGAAGTTATGGATGAAAATAAATAGAGACCACCTATTAGATTAACAAATGGAAAAACCTGCAAAAATGCAAGAGATGGCAAGAGCATTTTGAATTTATGCTAAACTCACACCAGATGATCTTTATGACTTTGACAATGAAGTCCAAGTGTCAACAATGATTCTGTATGTGAACTTGGCAGATAATAGTGAGACTGATGTAAAGGAAGCTATAGCCAAATTAAAGAATGGAAAAGCTCCTGGAACAGCCAAATACAATCAGAGTTGCTAAAGTATGCTATGTCTTCAGTGGAATATTTCACACTTCTCTTGAACAACATATGAAGAAAAGGTACCCAGTGAGTGGAAAAATGTCATCATCCCTCTACCAAAAAAGGGGAGATATTAGAGATTGCACGAACTGGCATGGAATCATATTGTTGTCAGTCCCAGGCAAAGTTTTTTGCCAGTGTGTTACTGAATAGACTGAAAGGAGCAGTTGAAGACAAACTCAGACAGAAACAGGGTGGATTTACATCTGGTCGATCCTGCACTGACCAGATATTTGCACTAAGACAAATTATAGGAAAAAGCAACAGCTTTGAAAAAAACAGTCGTCAGTTTTGTGAACTTCAAAAAAGTCTGACTGCATAAATAGACCTTCACTATGGCACATCTTGGAAGAATATAGGATTCCTCCAAAGTTCATTACACTCTGAGTCTGTATCAATATAACAAGTGCACAGTTCAGGTGAATAATGAGTACAGTGACGGGTTTCTGGAGGTCACCGGTGTATGACAGGGTAGTGCACTGTTTCCCTTGTTATTTGCAGTAGTTATTGATTGGGTTACGCGGAAAGCATTACATGAAAATTCAGTGGGACTGGAATGGGTCGATGACCACAAACTACATGACTTGGACTTTGCCAACAACACATCTCTAAATGATACAACTTAGAGTGGAAGTGGAATGCAGACAGTAACCACATCAATAGAGAAACAGGGTGGAAAAGTAGGCCTCAAAATGAATCCTGACAAATGTAACATGTAGTCAGTGAATCATGGAATGACAACAAAGACGTAATAGCTGCAAGATCAATATTAGATATGACAGGGAACTTCTGCTGTCTTGGGCAGTTTCATCTCTCATGCAGGTAACTGAGAGAAAGAAGTGCTGGTTAGACTTGGAAAAGCAAGTGCAACATTCAACAGACTATCCAAAATCCGGAAATTAAAAAACATTGCACTGTCCACAAAGGTAAAGCTATATCAAGCACTGGTGTTATCTACACTCTTATATGGTGCTGAGCTATGGCCAATCACAGCATCAGCCATGAGAAAACTTGAGACTGCTCATCATAAATTGTTAAGATGCATTTTGGGTATATCGTGGAAAGACAAAGTAAAAAATGACAGTGTTAGATAAAGAACACAACAACAGAAACTTGAAATTATCATTATGGAAAGAAAGCTACTTGGGTTGGTCATGTTAACCGCATGGATACTAGCAGGATTCCTATACAATCCCTCAAATGAGAACTAGCTGGATACAAAAGAAGACTAGGCAGACTTCGACAAAACTGGAAAGGAGCTGTAACAAGAGACCTTCGTTGCCTGAATATCACTTGGGAGGAAGCTTAAGAAGCAGCAACTGATAGGACACAGTGGAGTCAACTTGTGGCCCAGAACATCATCGATGCGCGGTGAACTGAAGAGAGAAAGAAAGCTTGAAGGGTGGACATCACTGGCTGTCATTTTAACTACATTCTTATTGATTTTTTCACTTTTTTCTCCCCTGGTGGCATCTCACCATGAAACACCACTTAATGCTTTATTTGAAAGATGCAAGCACTTTCAGTTTCATATTCTCTTTTAGTAACCTTAGTTAATGCCATCTTACAGTTAATTTTTATTTATTTTATTGACATTTGTTAACCGGGTTAGTCCAACTGGGTTATTGTCCCATTTTCAGTGGAGACCCGAGGAGAAAAGCTCCAGCAAATACAATATATGATCACAGAACAAGAAAAAACAAGTATTACAAACAATAATAGCAAAGAATAGAAATAAACATCTACCTGTGTAGAAATAAACAATCACATTTTTAGTTTCTTTGAAAAAGTTAAATTCTTAGTTGCTGAACAGAAGGGGAAAGTCAAGACTGATAGTAGGATGTAATGAGAGAGATATGAGTGTGGGAGGAGGGGAGAGCTAAGTAGGGTCATAGCAGGGACAGGTTCTGGAATTGAGTAAATGTGTCTTCAGTTCTTTTTTAAATAGTGGCGTATGAGAGAGAGAGCGTATATCAAGGGGAAGTTTATTCCAAGCTTGAGCCATGGAATGCTTGTAGAGTTGCTTACCATCAGACTTGTTAGGGTGGCAGACATCAAGCAATTGCTGATTTGAGGTGTGGAGAGATCGAGAAGAGGTATAGATGGAAACAAGGAGAGATAGGGAAGGACAGCAGGAGGGTTTAAACAGCATAGAGTGCAGCATGTGAAATTGGTAGAGATGAAGTAATTGTGGGAGTTCCAGCCATTGTAGGGACTTTAAGGCAATACAGTGGTGAGTGTTGTTAGGGCTGTTAGTGATGAATCTGGCTATTTTGTGGTAGGTTTGTTGAAGTTTGTTCAGGGTAGTAGTTTGAATATTTGTGAGAACTGGGGCAGCATAGAGGAGAGAGGGGAGGAGAAGTGCTTGTCCAAGGGTGAGTCTAGACTCAGGAGTGAGGTATTTTCTGTTCCGATATAGGAAAGCTGTATAAGTCACAGAGTTGAGCAGAGGTACATTGTTGCACAGCTTGAGATGATCTCATAGGCAGTCTAGACCAAATTATCGACAGTCTGCCAGGTTTTGTTGCTTGAACCAAATTTTTTATCTACATTTATTATTTTACCCAAAATCATTATCTTAACTAGGAACTAATGCTAAATTATCTTTTCTTATTTACCTGCAAACCAACTTTATACCAAAGCTCGACTAGAATATTGAATGCATGTGGTTTACTTAGTGCTCTTAATTAATCTAAATGTATTATTTTTCTTGAACAAATATTTTAACCCAAGAACCATAACACTATTATATTTTCTTATTCTTCCCAAACACACCCTGCACCCTTGTTCAGAATAAAAGGTCTGTAAACTAGTCTACCGTCATTTGCCAGCCTCATAACACTTTGTATGCTAAGGCAATTAAAGAATTACCCAATGCTCACATACACTGAATTTTTACTTAACTTGATCACTGCCTGTTTGTTAGACATGCAAGTGCCTAGCCAACACGTATTAAGTCAAACCCATCTTGTGAATATCACTCACCCACACCACAATCTGCACATATACACACACTAAACTATTATACACTGAGGTACTAAAAAATCCTTGCCCAAGCCACAATGTAGTAGTAAGTGCAAGGCCCAGTGTAAATTAAGCAATGCAACACCTGTTGGTAACAACACCGCTAAAAGTCACCAGAAAACATCACTTTCTAGATCAATTACATCAAAGCAGTCTTCAAACACCAATGGAAATGTACTAGTGATTGGTGACTCCATAGTTAGGCAAATGTATTCTGTCGTCATGAGGCTGGCCAAAAACAGAGTGATAGTGAGCTGCCTCAGAGGTGCCAAGATTGTAGATGCTTCAAGGGCTTTTGGTATCCTTAAACCTGAGAAATATGAGTAGAGTATGGTGGTGGCCCATGTTGGGTTAAATGACCTGGTGTGCAGTACCCTGATGAGAATAGGAGGAGACATGACAAAGTTCTCCATGCATGTCACAAATACAGGAAAAACACTAGAATTGAGTGGAATCCTGCCATTGCCAGAAATTATACCAAGGTATAAAGAAAAGATGATTGGCTGTAACAGTTGTCTAAACACTGGGTGTCATTTTGGTGTATGTCAGCATGGGGTTCTTGACAACTATTCTTGCTTCACCAAGGATGGTTTGCACTTTTCATTCTAAGGCTTCCTCATATTGGCAAAAGCTTGTGCAACCCCTGTTTTGCTTCTTTAGGCAAGGTCCTGCTGATGATCCTTCCAATCCAACTTCCAAAACAGGTCAACCATTGGACCATATAAAGGTGTCTCTATTTAAAGATATATGTGTAAACAACACACTGATGGACCTTAAAGCTTTCCTGCATTTGGGGTACATCCGTGTGTTTCTTGTTATAGGAACATGTTTAAATGCCCAGAGAGCACTCCTTCAGTACCTGGGATTTGTGCTTACCATTTGTTTAAACCTGATGGAAATGCAGTGGCATGCCCATATTTGTTAGAGAAAGATACCTAGAGGCCCTCAAGTGGAGTTAATAGAGGTCATATCACACTGAATAAGATCAGGTATCAGTTTATAGTGTGCTACAGAACCCCTCCATGTCTCTAGAAAATCACACAACATTCCTAAATATTCTGGATGAACTCTGCATAAGTAGGAATGCTTTTATTCTATGTAACTTTAACTACCCAATGATTAACTGGTGGACCTACACCACCAGAATAGGATATGTAGAACAACATCTTAAGATTTAATAAACAAAAACTCCATGAACCAGATTGATAAAGAATCTACTAGAGAACAGAGTATACCTAACCTAGTAATAACAAACTCGAGCATCTGTATGTACCATCCCCACCGTGGTCAAGTCAGACCACAAAACTAATGGGCTTCTCCATCAAAATCTCCAAACCATCAGTGACAAATATCACATTATTCCAGGACTTAAAACATACAAATCTGCAAGTCTGTGATGAAGCTTTTAAATTCAAGTATAACAGTGCTATTCATAATGTTGATAGTGTGAAGAGTTATGCTGAAAAGTTCTACTCGCACCCAGACAAATGTATTAAATTGACCATCCCAGCTAGATCCAAGCAAATGGAGGGGGATCTAAAGGAAAACTAGAGTGATGGCCCTGAAGTATTAATAAACTATGTAATAAAAGGTAGAAATTCCTAAACCTATATAGCAGAACAAATTACCCCTAAATTAAGAACATCAAATAGCTAGATAAGAACTAAAAAAGGACATAATATGGATGCATCCCATGGATTCAGACTAGCTACAGAAGTCAAAGATAATTGCAAGTCCTTTAGTTATGCCAGAAAATAAGAAATAACACACAACATTACTCAGAACTTATTCATAATGGTATTAACTACTCTGATCCAGTGAATATTGCCAGCATACTGGCAAATAAATTTTGTGCCACCTTCTTTCCAGAGACATCTATTCCAAACTCAGTAATACCTGATGGAATCATGCCAGCAGCCATCAGAGAGCATCATGTACTAAATGTACTCTTCAAAATGAAGAATACTTCATCCATAGGGCCTAACAATATACCCACTTGCCTAATTATTTTCAGTAAGCAAGCATTGGTGTACCACTCCTCAAAGTCTTCAAACTTGCTTTGTTCCATGGGATTGGTGCACAACTATTGTGATACCACTCCAAAAAGGTGTCCTCACCCTTGGCCCTTCAACTGCAGACCCATCAAGGTAAGAACTCTTGTATGCAAAGCGATTGAACGTACTGTAACATATCTAATTAACTGTGCTATAACAATAATATCGGACTGAAGCTTGGTTTTGTCAAGGGTCACCACTTTCTAATGAGTCTTAACTAAACTTAAAAAGTTAACTTTGAGAGGGTTACTCAGGCTGTAGGCAGTGGACAAGCTGTCCACACAGTGTACCTTGACCTTATCAAGGCATTCAATACCATGCCACATGCAAATATAGTAAGTTGAAGGAGCTCCAAATTGACTTGTATGTGGGTAGCTAATTGGCTTAGCAAGGATCACACAGTATGAGCCAGGGGTTCATGTTTTGAGAGCATGAAGGTAACTAGCAGAGTGCTGCAGAGATCTCTGTTGAGACTTCTGCTGTTTGGCATCTACCTTTCAGGTCTCCACTTATCAAATAAGGATCTTTGGTTAATAAAGTTAGCAGATGAATGTACATTGGGCGTTGTCATCAAGCCCCCCTCTGACGTACCTGCACTGCAGCAGGAGCTTTCACTTCTCATATAGCTGGTGCACTAAAAATGGGCTCAAGTTCAGTGCCAAAATGTGCAACTTTGTAGCATTTGATAAACATCCCCACAGCTCTAGCTTATAGCATAGATAACGTCTCCTTTAAATTTGACCATCACATTGCAATAGCAGTTAGGAAATTATTTTACCTTGAACAGCTCATAGCAATATGTATTTCTTCCAGATCAAAAGAAGTCATCACCCTCTTGTAACTCGTATTGCTTAGACCCATCATTGATTACAATGCCCTCTTTGGGCTGTACCTTACTAGCACACAATTAGAAAGAGCCCAGATATTTGTAATTAAAAGGTTCAGGGGTCTAAAAGATCTGAACTCCAAAGAAAGACTGGTGTCTTTATCCCTATTCACATTTGCATATAGACTTCTTAGGGGTGACCTGTGTTTTGCTCATAGGGCTATGAGGGATTCAGTAGTCCAAGAACTCATCTCTCAGTAAATCAGTCCAGGTAACACCAGAGCCAGAGATCTAAATCTATTACATCAAATAAATTGGACAAAGAGGAGGGATAGATTTGTCATGCAGTACTTATCCCTTATGTGGACCAAACTTCCTCTCCAAGTTAAGCAGTGCTTTTTAAAAAGAGTTGAACAACTGGATGAGCGTTCATAAATGCACCCTGGGGTATCAGTACACATCTCAGAAAAGCATTGTGCATAATTCATATGAGAGTGCACACTGACTCTGGCAGCCTATCTTAATGGAAGAACATACATGGATCAGTGCATATCAAGGCCTGTAATACCTACTTGTCTACCTGATGGAACAGTTAATAGTAAACCTTTCTCAAATTAAAACCTGAGTAACAATCACAATCACAAGTGAGACCTTTAAAGTTTCTCTAAGATAAAGTTTAAGTCCTATGTTAGAGCAAAATTCTTTTTAGGTAGTTTTAGATGTACAGACTGCTTTTAACTGATTCAAAGTCACTTTATGAACTAGAAGCTATTCCCCAATGGAAGTTGACTCGCAATAAAGAAAAAAAAAATGTACCATAACAAATAATTCAGAACCTTAGGAAAATCTGCCTGTGGATAAAACTCTCCCATTTGTAAAAGTAAGACTTTGTAGTGCAAAATGGTAATGCCTTTATTAGAAAAATTGTGAATCAAATACCAGTCTCAAGGAAGAATGAAGGCCCTGTCTTTTTAAACACCTTTATTAAACTATCACTTGAGACACAGGTAAACTTGGATTTGTATAAAAATAAACAAACCGTATTAACAAGTTCACATTTACAAACATTACACATCACATATATTCTTCTACACAATATAATCAAGCCTGCCTTTTCTTAAACCTCATTCCTCCTCCAAATCATTTCTTCTGCATTTATTGTTACCACAATTTCCATTTTTTTTTTGTATGTAATTTTCTCCTACCCTTTTCTAAATATCACATTTCCTGTTTTGTCTCTGTTACATTATTTACTAATTCAAGTATGGCTGGTTTAGACTTTGATTTCCATTTTATAGTTATTGCTTTTTGGCAGCCACCAGAATTAAACTTAACAAGACATTACTATGTCTTGGCAATTCAGATCCTGTATCCCAGCTCAAAAAAAAAAAAAAATTCCTTAGATAGTCATTTGCTTGTCCAGTATTCCTGACAGAGTACTCTGTAGGGAATATTTAAATTTTGCTAACTCATAATACTCTGGAAAACATATGCTCCCAGGTACTGCTTTCTTCCCCATCACACCTACATTTGCCATCTACTTAAGGAAAAATTCTTTGGAGTATGCTTATGGTATAATATTACCTATGTAAACACTTCAAAGCAAAAATCCTAAATCATCTAGACTTTGTTGCATATTTGGGAGCCCTATATATATATTTCCATTGTTTCTTTGTGAATTGCTTATCTAATCTGGCTTTCCAATCTTTTCTGACTTCCTCTGATTGACTCATAGTGTTCTGCCCTACTGATTTGCCCTTTTTTAACAGCAGCTTCTACGCTAGAGTCAACTTGAAAATTAACTAGTGCAGGTCTTTCATTAATAATTCCCCTATCCCATTCTCTTTGCCTATACTCTGATACCAGTCCCTGATTGGGAAGGCAGTCTGTAGCCTGCAGTTCAAACATCTTGGTCTATTACCTTTCCTTCTCTAAATATTTGTTCCTAATATTTTCTTTCTTTTGCCAGCTTCCTCCAGTAAATTCCACACCCTTACCTATTCTCTATACCTCTAATTGCAGTCATCCCTATCAGCAGAATTTACTTTTTCCACTCCCATGTTGGTTTAATTCTTAGTATACTTTCTGATATTTTATGAATATAATGTTCTGTATGACTGTTGTTATTCTCCTTGGGTATCTACATCCACAATCCCACTCTCTTTTTTAATTTTCCCTCACTTCATCATCATCCCTTTCCATTTTGAATTGTAAATTTCTGTTTGTGTTATGTATAACAGCCTTAGCCGTGCAGATCTAAAATATCTCTTCAAATCAGGTAATCCCAAACTACATTGTTCTATTGGAAGTATCAGTTTATCCCACTTGACTCTTGCCCTATTCCCCTCCTAGATAAAATCCAACTTCAACTATTAATTACTATCCGCAACTTCTCTTCTGGTTGATAAAAAAATAGGGCTGACTTGTGTATAAAACTAAAGGGGCTAAAAACATTTTTACTACCAGTATCTTGCTATCCATATCCATAAGCAAGAGCTTCCAGTTTCTCAGTTTTTCTGTTATCTCTTTAGTCTCTTCCTACATGTCCTTACCTGCCATAACAGAATCCTTTTTAACCCATACTCCTAAATACTTCATTTTATCATGTCCCCATAAATGTGAGTATTGCTGAACCAATTCATGTGTAGAAACATAGCTTACAGCTATATCCTTTGTTTTATTTTTATCAATTTTATTTCCCCAAAATTTTGGAACCGTCTCAGAATGTTCCACAACACTGAGAGTTCTTTTCTGTTTTTATACAAAATAATATCACCTGCAAATAAAGCCAGAGTTTCTTGATTTCCATACAAATTATATCCTTGAATATCTGAGTCTCTCATTTTTTTTTTGCACCAATAGTTTTAAATGCAATGCAAAAACCCTCCCACTTTGATTTTTGCCTCCAATCATTCATGTATCTTCTTAATACCTTCCATATGTCTTCCTAATTAAACTTATTATTGTGTCAGGGAATGCAAATGCTTCCATTTCCCTAGTCATATAATCCCAAATTACGCTGTCGAATACTTTCTTTGCATCACGATCCACCACCAACAGCAGTATTTTCTTACATTTTGCTTCCCTCTGGATCATCATTGTTCTATTAATGTTGTGAAATGTTTGTCTTCCCTCCACAAAACCATACAAATCAATATCTATCAATTTTGGCAACAGCTTTGCCATTCTTTTAACATTGATGGACATAAACACTTTATAATCATGGTTTAAAACTGAAATGGGCCTAGATGAAGCTGGATCTGATGGATCTTTACCATCTTTAGTTGTTACAGCCACAACATTTTTTTCCAGGATGTTGGGTGCTTCCCCTCCTTGTAAAATACTGATAAATCAAACCTTCCAGTTCTTTATCCCTTTTTTCTCCTCTCCTAGTTTGCAAACGTCTACTGAAATACCATCTATTCCTGGAGACTTTCCTGCAGAACAGATGTTCTTCGTGTTTCACTGTTGCAGTCATCACACTTGGGTTATCTGCCTGCAGGTAGCCCTCAGTAGGCCCGAATACCAGAGTCTTGGGATTTCTGCATCAGATGCCATCACCTCTTCCATAACGTCAGGTCATCAGGGGGTATAAAACATGCAGCTGACGCCATTACATAAGCTTTTCTTGCCAAGCGGAGCCCAAAGCAGAAGCAGTTTGCAAGTGCCGGTCGGCCGCTACCTGAAATTTTCGTTATTCAAGTTTCAAACCTGAAGCCTTCTGAAGCTAAGTACCCAGTTGGGGATCCTTTTTTCTTGCTCTAACTGATGTCAGAAAAAGTTAACAATGGTCTTGCCTGTGGAAAGCAAATACCTCACAGAGATTTTCATTCTTACTGTGTCACCTGTTTAGGCCCAGACCACGACATTCCTCGCTGTAGGTTTTGTGCCCTGTTCAACACCCGAACTATTCATCATCGGGCTATCTTTGTTGCTAAATTCTTTCACTCTCATTCTCCGTATTCCGAAATGGCTTCGATAAGCCATCCGACTACCAATCTTCCAAAAAAAGTAAGGATAAAGAACAGAGACGGACCACATAGGTCCAAAACTGCCGACAACGCTTCCATTAAGCTAGTCGCCAGTCTGCCGGTACTCAGTGAGGTGCTTTCACAGCCCCTGATACCCACTTCTACAGATTCGCAGGCCTCTACTGAGACCCATTCAGAGTCCGGTATGCCATGAGTTGCTTCTTTGACTATGGAACCTGCGGATGTCTCTACCTTGGATTGGTATGGAGCCGCTGTGCAGGCACCGGCTTCTGAGGGTGTATTCAGACCTTCCAATGTTCATATTAAACCAACTACTTTGTTTCTGACTAAAACTACCGAATTTCTCAGGCCCAGAGTTTGCACTACGTCTAGGAAACCGATGACCAAAGCGCATTTTGAAGCTCCCATGCCACAGAAACAAATACTTAGAATGGCTGAAGACCTTATTACTTCAATTAGGGGAAGCCATCCTTCCCCCTCTAAAAGACAATGGATTGATTTTCCTTCTGATTCTACAAATCATGAGTCCGATGACTGTGACCCCTCTGATTACCAGGACATACCCTTGTCTACCTATTAGGATTCAGATGCAGAGGATTCCATTCCCTCTGCCTTCCCCTAAAGGACTTTTCTTTTGGTGAAATCCTGCATACCCTCAGAGAGCATTTCCGCTGGGAGTGCCAGGACTACCCCTAGTCCAAAAAGAGACTCAGGGAATTTTTAGACTTAACTCAGCACAAGCCTCTAGCTATCTCCCCATTCTGGAAATTGTAGATGATGTCTTCCTGGAATCCAGTCTTACCCCTGATACTTTGCCACCAACTCCTAGAAAGCCTGACAGGTGCTACAGAGTACCTGACTCACAAATTTCTATTTAAAGATCCCACTGCGGATCCAGTGACCATCTCCCAGGGACTTAAAGGTATTAAGTCTTCTACAGCCAAAAACACCTACCCCTTTGGACAGGGATTCTATGGCTATAGACAGATGGGGGAAGAAGGTATATACCTTTGCCACTCTCGCCATCAGGTCTTTAAATTGCCAGTTTCACATGTTGAAGTACCAGCAGCATATTGTGGAACTAATTAAACAAAAAAATGATGTTGATTCCTGATTGTGCAGAAAATAAAGATTTACAAGAGTTAATGCATTCTGCAAACCAAGTTGGAGAACATACTTTGCAGTGTGGTTATGATGCCTTAGCATCTTGCAGGGCTGCTGTCACTGGGTCTGTTCCGAGAAGGCATGCTTGGCTGAAGGAACAAATTTTGCCAGGTCATGTCAAAGCAAAATTACTAGATGCTCCATTGAACCAAGAATGTTTGTTTGGCACAAAAGCAGAAGAAGTTCTTAAAAAGATGGAGGAAAAAGCTAAATCTATGCAAACTGTTAAAGATTTCCTACAGGTACAGCTACCTAGATTCAGTAGGCATTGGCCTTCTAAAAACTGGTCCTTTCCAGTCCCTCCCAGACCTTCCCAGTCTAAACCCAGGGTCAACAGACCACTAAGACTACAGTCTCAGGGTATGCACAGATCTAAACAATGGAGTGCTCCCACCTCTGAAACAGGAAGTGGTAAGCCACCCTCTTATGGAAAAAGTTCACAATGACTTGTCCTTCATCCTTCCCAGCCATGCCCAGGTACTTGCACCCCTAGGAGGAAAACTCACCCTGCATGCAAAAAACTGGGAGTACATTACTCAGGACAGATGGGTCTTGAACATTGTATCCCAGGGATACAGATTCTACTTCCACTCACTGCCAACCCCAAGCGGATTGCCAGACCTTCCCCCCAAACCAGTGAGCAGAGACCCAAAAGCAAGTACTTTCTCTTCTCAGTATCAGGGCTATTCAACCTGTTCCAACAGACCAAAGGGGACAGGGTTTCTACTCCAGACTGTTTCTGGTGCTCAGAAAAGAAAACTCTTGGTGCCCTATCCTGGATCTGTCAATTCTCAAAACCTTCCTGGTGGTACCAAAATTCAAAATGCTTACACTCCAACAGCTGCTTCCTATGCTAGCCAAGGACTCCTGGCTGATCTGCACATCCCCATAAGGGAATCTTGTAGGAAATATCTACGTTTCAGGGCAGGCTCTATGCACTATCAGTTTTCTGCACTTCCCTTTGGCTTACCTACTGCGCCCAGGGTATTCAAAAAATGCCTGGTTCCAGCCATTGCATACTGCAGGTAGAGAAAAATTCAAAGTTAACCATACTTGAATGATTGCCTGATTCAGCACCTGACATTCGTAAAGAGACTCATAACTTCTCTGGGGTATACCATCAATGAAAAGAAATCACATCTGGTACCTAGCCAAAAAATTGTATTCCTGGGAGTAAGCTTGAACACAACTTCGCAGATGGCATTCCTAACTCCAGAAAAGCAGGTTTATTTGACAAACTACTGGCCACCCAAACCCAGCTATCTGCAAGCCCTAGGGTTCATGGTCTCATGCATCCTCCTAATTCCATATGCAAGACTGCATATGAGGAAACTTCAGTGGTATTTAAAAAGTCTATGTGTCAACATTCTCAGGACCTGGAAACTGATTCCTATCATTCCTTGCCTAAGGACAGAGTTCCTTTGGTGGGCAGAGGCCTACTACCACAACGAGGGACTCCCTTTCACTCAACCCCTTGCCGCCCAAACCCTGACAACGGACATGTCAGACTATGCATGGGGGGCTCATATGGCAGGCAAATGCATTCAAGGCAAATGGAGCCCAGGACAAATGTACCTGCACATCAATCAAAAAGAAATGTTAGCTGTACAGAATGCTCTGACAGCCTTCAAATACCTTATCCTTCCAAGACAACTCTTGATAAAGACAGACAACATCACAGTTATGTGGTACATAAACAAGCAGGGGAGAACTCTGTCCTTCCCACTTTGCAGGTTAGCCATGGCTCTATGGAACACAGCCTTGAGCAATCAAGTGCACCTGCAAGCTCAATTCCTGCCATGCAAACAAAATTCACTGGCAGATGACTTAAGCAGAAATCTAATGGACCCACACGAGTGCAAACGGGAACCCAACTCATTCAAACTTCTAATCCACGGGTGGGGGACACCTCAAAACCATCAACTGAGCAAATTTTGCACCAGAACTCCCCACAGCCAAGCATGGAAAGTGGATGCCCTATCTTTTACATGGGAAAAACCTCTTAATCTATGCCTTTCCCTCTCAAAAGTACTACTCAAGATCAAACAGAACAGGCCAAGGGCAATCCTGATTGCACCAGACTGGCCATGCCAGCACTGGTACCCACTTTTACAAAGTCTGACAGCAGTGCCACTCTGGCACCTGCATCAGACCTCCTCTCTGCTGTCCCAGCAGTAGGGCCAGATTTTGCATCCTTAGCTGCAAACCCTGAACCTAGCAGCCTGGTTTATTCCCTGAATACATTACCAGCAACCCTCAGCAAACAGGTGCTGGATGTCATCCTTGAGGCCAGGAGGCCTAGTACTAGGAAATCCTATTCAGAAAAGTGGAAAAGATACTGTTCTTGGAGCCAGTCTCAGGGAAAGGACACAACTATGCCCACCTTACCTCAAATCCTAGATTATCTAGCAGAGCAGCTCAACAAAGGCCTAT